>NW_008600640.1:0-2074 GCF_000691845.1 Merops nubicus
AAAGGCTAACATTTCTCCACCCAAAGCCAATACTGAGTTCATAGGCTTTTGTCACCAATTATTTTCAAACCTCACTGCTTCCTCTTGCTGATAATTCTGAGCAAAATCATCGAGCAGCTAGCAAATTGGTCAGAATGTACAACTTTTATCACCAAAGATGTGTTATTAAATTAATCTCTATAAAATTGTGTAGGTGTTGGCATTTAACTTATTATTCCACTCTGCTTAACACATTGAATGTTGTGCTAAGCAGACATTTTGGTAGCCATCTGCCTGGATGATTTGCCTACCAGTATCATTTCAGACTTGGCAAACAGGAGATAGCTTTCAAAAAGATACTCAAAAGAAGGCAGGGAGAAGTAAGAATACACAGGGACCTCTGTTTCCATTGTTAGAAGACAACAGAAACAGTGTCATTACCCTCAGATGGCTATTTATACCAAGTCCTTACCTGCATATAGCTAGTAAGGAAAGCACAGCATTTTGTGCTCATCAAACGACACCAGTTTAAGTAAAACCTTTCCTTCATTTTCCACCACGTAGCTGACATTCTGCATGTTTTATACTGCCAGTGCCTTTGGGGTCTTTTCTCAGCAAGGGTCTCTGTTTTGCTAACACAAGCTTACCAGCCAGGAGCCTCTTGCCATGAGGCTCATGAGTGCTGGAGACCTGCTGACCGCGAGGGCCGAGAGCGCCGTCAGGCCGACGCTTCCCGCGAAGTACAGGTAGGTGGAGTGAATCCTGTCCTTCACATACTGGGGCCAAACACTGGAAGAGAAGCAGTCATGTGTGGCTGGGCCATTGCCAGTGGAAGACTCAACATCAACCAAAAACACAATCAAGCTGCTAAGTATATTCCTAACTCTAAAGGAGCTTTCATAATAACGGTGTGGTCTGAGAGCTTCTGCCATGAATTTGCCTCGCAACGAGGGGCTGAGCTTTTAAATCGTGCCAGTCTGATGTAACACAACTCTAGCAATTCTGCCATGACAATTAATGCTAATTATAGTTCAACTCTAAGGAAAGTCTGCAGAATGTGTACTGGGTACCAAGCAGCTGCTGAGCAGCTTACAAATTGCTGAGTCACAGGGCACATGATTATCTAACAGCACAAGAGACACACCTCATTGTGAGAGCTCCAACAACACACCTACATGTGTGAGAGTTTCTGTAGTACAATTTGGCCACACTATGGACAGGAAGCCTTCCCTGATGACACAAAATAAACATAGTGAACTCATTTTACTCTTTTGACCCACTACTTCAAGGCTTATGGAAAGAAAATTAGAAATAGCTCTGTATAAATGAAAAGCTTCTCGTAGACACCATAGCAATCATTCAATAAGAATGCAAATGGTGGCTTCCAAATCTAATGCAGAACAAGTAAAGCAAAAAGTCTCCAGCACTCCCAAGCCCACCCTTATCACTAACCACCTTTTAAGTCTAAGTAACTATATTGTTTTGCAATCAGTAGGGTTTTTTTGGCCATAAAGCAATGTAGGAGAGTTTTAAGCAATCCACGTTTATGAGAGCAGTTTCTGCCACAGTAAGCAGTGTGTTCAAAGGAGACTGTCCTTCCAACATGCTGTGCTAAAGTTTAACAGTCTCACAGGAACACCAAGCAAAGTGGTCTTCATCACAGGTTTTACAGAAGACAACCCTTCACAAATTATCTGTAGCACACTTCCTAAGACACTTATATACTATTCACAAATAAATTTCAAATTTAGAAAAACAAAAGTACTCACTCAAGTCAATATCCATTTAAGCTTGAGTGACCTAAATTTTGCTTTCAGTTATATGCTTTAAAATCCTGCACAGAAGTGAGGACTTTCTGTTCACAGCTTAAAAAAAAATGTAAGCTGTATGTATAGATATAAAGAAAAGGGAGATTTGCTTAAAGTAGTCTTTACTTTCAGCAGTGAGCCACCTTACTTACACAGCTTTCTCAATAGCTCCAATCTCACTGGACATGCCCATTCCATAGTAACAGAGAGCTCCCAGGCCAACAGCAGCCCCTCCAGCAACAATAAATTTCCCCAGGCGATCAGCTGTGTGAAGAAAAGACAAAAAA
>NW_008600641.1:0-5290 GCF_000691845.1 Merops nubicus
CAGCCCGGCTGGGGCAGAGGGGCGGGCAGCTGGTGTCTTAGCCTTTCAAGATAAGGAGAGACTCTCCCTCAGTTTTAGATCCAGAGAAGTTTACCCGGAAAAAAACCCTGCCGCACAAACCTTTGGTTAAACCGTGGATTTGTTCTCTGCTCTGAATTTCTGGTGTTTTCAGGTTTTCTTTCTGAATTCGCTCTTTAACTCGAAACACGAATCGATGCCCTCTTGAATGCTTTATTTAACGTTTTCCGTATGCTCAGGTGAATTAGGAGCTAAAAGCCTGTTTTTAAAAGTGAGAGCAGTCTACATTCGGCAAGAGAGTTAGGCATAGCAGCAGCCTCCTGCTGCTCAGGATTGTGCCTGAGAACGCAACCTTCAGAAATCAGAGGCAAAGCCTGGAAGCTGCCTAACTTACCCATTGTAAAGGCCAGGCGGAGGGGAGGGGACCCTGCTTCTCAGTAGTACTCGTATGCTTAAATCCAGGCTCATCATGTTGCCTGAATTTCCTGTGTCGCATCAGACCTGGGAAGTGTAAGGTCTGTAGAACAAAGTGGTTGGACATCTTGATGGAGAAACGGGATGCTTTAGTACTAACTCCTCAGTACTGCCTTATTTCAGGTAAGCAGCTGAACTCAGGTATTTTGTGTGCAAAGTGAAAATGCTAATCGCCAATTTATTAGGGACTCAGATAATTGCTCTTCATCTCTCCTAGTGGTACATTTGATTTTATATTTGACACGGCAGTGGCCAGAGAGTACAGGAAAAAGCAGCTGCTTAAATAGCCTTGTGGCCAGGACACTCCTCGGAGCTGGAGGACCGTTCACATTAAATCCAGTAGAGTGCTGACTGGCCAATAAGTCTCCTACTGCTTGGGATACACGAGGCTGTACTCAGTGAGCTGTTGGATGCAATGAGGTGGTTTTCTCCCTCCTTAGTTTTCCACAAAAGCAGGCTAATGTGGTGTAGTCACTTAACTTCAAGGGAGTTTGTGGTAGAGACTCCTTCTGCCTATCACGGTGCTGGATCCCACTGTATATATTAGGATATATGTGTAATAAACCCAGAGTATGTGGATCCCTGAAATTTCCTTTCATTAGCTTTAAACTCTCTCCACACCTTGTGAGAAGCACAGCAGTGTCCATCCCTGGCCTGAGCAATCTGTTCCACAGCAGGGAGCCTAAAAATGAGGCATTGCGGTAATGGGCATTGCAACACACAGCTCCTTGGGGCTGGCCCGAGGCCACTCTGCAACACGGACCCATTGTCTGTCCAGCTCTGCAGCAGGAGAAGCTGGAGGCAGAACCAGAAGCAACAGCTCTGACTCATTTAACTACGACTAGTAAATTGTAACATGCTGTCCAGAGAGATGTGGCAGTGATTTGCTTACAACTGTAAACTGGTTGATGTTAACTCCGCTCCATTGTACTTCATCTCCGAGATCTTTTATCCCTCCAGGCTGGATCCGGTTCCCACCCTGCAGTGATTAAAGGGAGAGCTAGAGAGGCAGCTACCTGGACGGTCTCCCTTGTGTGACCAGGAATGTGCAATAAATCCACCGTGCAAAGCTGTCCTTTTCATCTAGGGAAGAGGCCCCAGCTGAGGACCCCACCACAGCCCAGAGCAAAACTCTTACGGAGAGGTGAGTGCCTGCAACCGCTCACCCTTCTGCTGCTGCCCGGAGTGGTCCGGAGCCCCTCGGCCAACAACAGATTCTCACGACGGTGTCAACAACACTCTTAGTATTTATTCTTGCTTAGCCCTGTTGAAGAGAAACAAGCCTCTTGCATACAGTCACACAGTGATCAAAGCTACTTAGTTAAGTAATAGAGACTGAGGCCTTGCTAGTGAGCTGTTAGACAAACCCTGGGAGGGAGTTTTGCAGGAGCAGTGTTCAAAAGCTGAAAGTGATTCTGTATCTATAGTCTACTCCCATTGAAGCTGGGGCAGACAATGGGGCAATGGGGTCAGGGTGATCAGCCTTGGGCAGGACTGAGATTTAGGGACCCAGGCATAAAAAGATGCAGCCCAAACTAAATGCTATTTTCAGCCTTACGGAGCAACACTTTTGTTGTGTTTTGTATTGGAACCTCAACAACAGGCAAGGTGGGATGTGCACTTCATGTGTGTCGGAGAAAGAGGTACCATACAGTGACAAACACATTCAAGACCAGGGAGGAAGTATTTAGACATTTCACTATGACTCAGGCTCCCTTTTCATGCCAAAGGGAAAGGAACTGGCACTGGGAGGGAAAGCGGTCTGGTAGCAAAGGATGACAAAATTAGGTTGACTGTAAGACTGCAAGTGGTGCAAGGAAGCTCTTGGGAATGGTGGAAGAGAATTGTTTCCAAAAGACAAACTGGTGAGAAGGAGCAACTTTCTTCTGATGCGATGTTGTGTGTGCACTGGACACTATTATGGATATATCAACTAACACAAATACAGAAGTAAGGATGGGATGCTTTAAAACTCAAGGGGTGGATGTATTACTCTGTAAATGCATTTAGATGTAAAACAATGGACCTGTTTCTGTTTACACCAGCAAAGGACTGGAAGAGATTTTTCTGGGTCTCTGAGACCCACCCTCACATTATACCAAGCTTGTGTGCATTAGTCCTGGGGAGCTTTTGCTCCTCGCACTCTACTTACTAAAAGCCATAAATGCTTTTCAAAACCTCATAACAAGCTTTGGACTTACTCTGAAAGCCACGTCCATGGTATACCACAAGAAGAGACAGTGGGATGTCGTAAATGTTGTCAGTCTGACCAAAGATTTGTCTTTCTGTGACATTGTCAATCCTCTTTTTGGGTAGGAAGCTATGTAAACAATACACACTAAATTGTATTTATAAAACAAAATCTAGGGTTGCAAAATACAATATGTGTGCTGTGGGACTGGAATAGACACAGAGAGAAATGGGAGTTGGTGGTTTTCAAAACACTTCAACACTTTGGGCACGAATTGCCCTGTATTAGTTGCTGCCTCTGAGGCACCTACCTGACCATGTAGAGACTGTAAGCTACTGAACAGTTAACAGTTCCCTGTTAACTCATAGCTGGAAACCTGGAACAAGTACTCTGTGGGACCTTCAGCAGCTGAGTGCCAGAAAGCAAACTGATGTCTCTGCAACAGCACTTGTATCAGATAACAATTGTGTCAATATAAACAGTAATCCAAATACAAACTTTCTTTAGTGATTAGAATAGCTAAAAATCTTCAGCCACATTCTTTTTACAGATAGCCCAAGTATTTGTTAACTGTATATCAAATATCTGCATTCAGAAAGCTTAGACATGAGCTTTTATAACTCAGAATTTTAGTTTAGACATTATTCGAAGGAGAACTGGCAGCATATTTAGTCAAAAGTCTCTTCAAGAATAATTTCCTAAAAACAGAATGTCTTTAACTGCATTTCTGTCAGCTGTGATACTTGAATTAAGGTGAAATGAACAACCTTGTGATCTGGAAGTTCAAATGTAGATCTTAAGATAGATCTCCCTTTAATTCAAAAAGCTTGGTGTAGGCATGTTAATTTTCCTTCTAAATAATTGCAACTTTCAAGTACATACTCAAAATCAATCCAAGTCAAAAAACCTGGAAAGAAAGTACAAAGTTGTATAGGGTGTATAATAAAATGAGAAAGCTGAGATGGACATGTAATCCTAAACTATTCTTGCTTTCTAAAATACCAGGCTGAATTTCTTCAAATGTGAATTGTTTTCCCTTCCTCAAAGATGGCTTTAATACCAGCCAAGTATGAAGTTTCTAATGATATTTATTTCTGAGCTATGTGTGTATGAGAATTTCACTCTGGATAGCTGGAGACTGTGATCTTTTTCAAGCTTGCATAATGTTTAACATAACCGAATCAATTTTCAAAACAAAAAAAGGCGAAAGCATTGAAAAATGCCCAGAACAAGAATGGGCATTTCCATTCCATAAGGAATTTGTTTGGAAAAAATTATAGAGAGTTATTGGAATTAGAATCTAAGTTTATCTTAAGTTTGCTGGAAGGGAAAGTTACATTATATGAGACAATTAACCATTGGCTTCGGGTCTGGTCCAGAGCCCAATAAAGTCAGTGGCGTCTTTCCATCAGCTAACTAACAGGCTTTGGGTCTGACTCATAAACTGCAGAGCTCCACAGAAGATAATAGTTCTACACTGCTTATGTGAAAGTTAAATATAGCCCAATGTTTGTAAGTGTGCATATGTATTATGATTAATTTAAAACCCTGGCTAAGATTGGGTTACAGTTTCCATTTAATTCACATGCATGTGTTTGTATTTGTATGCATGTACGTGCAAAGACAGACATCTGTAAATGTGTAAGCACACATATACCTAATGTCACGGAGATGATTGAATCAAGTATATACACATGATGGTAAATATCAACGTTTACTACAGCAGATATCACCGCTGGAATAGATATACTCTGACAGATCTGAACACATACTTTCAAAACCAGCAGCATCTGTTTACATTGAACTGCAATAAAAACTGAAAGAGGCATCAGTTAGTATTAGAATTTTATCTTTTCAATGTCCAGAAACAGTTTCTGTGCCTTTGATGTAGGCTGTCAAGCACTACTGGAAAACTTGCATCTCTCTAATTACCCCATTCAGAGCAGAGGAAAGGGCATGACTGCCTGGCAGCATTTGTCAGTGGGGACCCTGCAGGGACTTGCTTTTTGGGTACTGATAAGCAAAGTTAGCTCACATTCAAAGAACCATAAAGCAATCCTTGCATTAAAGTGGGGAAAAAAACCCAGAACGGCACTATTTTGGATGATCTAGTAGAAAACAATGCAGCTTTTCTCTGTTCCAGCTGTGATTAACCCTTATCTCTACCGGCTGCTCCCTTCAGATGAAGTTCCCTGCACCCTCCATGGGCACTTACCCTGAGTATAAAGTCAGTGGCAGCAGCCCCACTGCTTACACAGTGGCCCATGTTTAGGCCTGTAATGAGCACTTGACTAAGCCATGAGATGGCTGTATCCTGCCTGATGATGTGGCTTCACATTTTGAGGCATTTAGAGGTGGTACTGACTTTATCTGCTCCTCATTATCCCTGTTCCTCACTTCTCCCCTTATGTGTCAGAGTGCCCTCTTGGCTATGCATGACAAAAAAAATTTACATCATTTTTAAACATGAATAAGTTGCCTGATGAGGTCTAGAGCTATGACCTTGCTAATGGTTGCAGTGGCAAAATGGAAGTTGCAAGGGAGGGACGTTTAGAAAGCTGTAGCAGATGAAACTTTAAGGTGACAATGCCACCAAGGAAAGAGAGG
>NW_008600641.1:5321-12170 GCF_000691845.1 Merops nubicus
CCTTTCATTAAACTTATTGTTGATATGAGTAGGATCTTTTATTTTAAAGCCTGATTGCAAGTGAGAAGTAAGGGATTACTAAGGCTTCTTCTGTTCTTTTCCTCCCGTGTAAACAGAAAGCAAGCATTCGTACACTTTACATGTAACGTAGATGAACAAAAGACCCAGTCATCAGCAGTGTGCATCCCAAACACGCACCAGGAAGAAAGACCTGTCAAAATAATTGCACCTTTTGTAATATTCCTACCATTCTCTGCTAGCAGCCAGAGTTGAAGTACTTCCAGGAGATAAGCAGGATGTATGACAGTCAAGCACAGCCAGCGGGGAGAGTGGTCTTGGAGAAATGACTCTGGAGAAGAAAATGCAAAGGAAAAACAGCCAGCCTGCATGCAGTGTACTGAAGTCTTGTGGGTGAGCAAAACAATCACAACGCCTTCCATGTAGACACTGCCAAAGCACAGGTGGGGGGCAGGGAGCTGAAGAGTTGGAAACACATTCCTACAGATGCTGCTTGCAGTGAACAGCAGCAAGAATGCTGCAGAAGACACTGGGTGCATTGTATTGTGCGTGGCAAGTAGCATTTATTTCATAGGGGCAAAATAAGTGCAGGAACATAAACATTTGCAAACCATCTACTTTACTGGCAGTTCATAAGGAATATTTGCAGAGTGCTTAATGCTTCCACAGCCCAGCCCAGGAGGACTGAGGTATTCACGTATATTTTAACAAGGATGACAGGCCAAAAAGGGAGTAATCCAGTCTTTCTCAGCTGCAGGGTTTCAGCATTGTGGGAGAGCTGTTGGCTGCTTGGATTCTGCTTGTCCTGGAGCAGAGGTAAAGTACAGTTGTCTAAATCTCAGAGAGCAATTCGGCACACTTTTTGCCATCTAGAACCAGCTGGTGCTCCAGTGTGAGACTGCACAGTTTCCTAGAGGCATAGCAACAGCTCCTAAAAGCTAGAAACTAAGCAGCTACGTAACTCCCTCCCAGTGAAGGTCAGCTCAAAGTGAGGATGTGGAGGCACTCAACCTGCACTCAGTCACTGGGAAGTTCTGGATTCAGCATGAGGCAGTCAGTCAGCATTACTCTCTTAAAAAAAAAATACAGCTGGAACAGAACACAACAGTCTAGCTCAGAGCAAGCAGGGTTCCCCTCCATACTCTCCTGAAGAGTTCAAAGCCAACACACCCACCTCCTAGGACAGTGTCCTCTTCCCCTGCTGAGGTCTGAAGCCTTGCCTCCCTTCTCCCTGTGAAAGCCATGTCCCTCTGCAGCATGCAGTACACAGCCAAGGGGGTCACAAAGAGAACGAGCAACAGAAGAAACCTGTCTCTGTATTAACATTCTAGCTAGTAGTTAGATATAAAATGCATAGGTAATTTCTTGGGCAGGGTCCTGGGTGTGGCAGAAGGTTTTTTAAGATTTAATCTTTAGAGGTGCCTACTTCTCACTTATAGATCACAGTGGACATATAAGCATCTGTCTTAAGTGCTGTAAACCCAACCAAGTGCTCTTTAACAGCACAACACCTGCAGTCAGTGTCCAAAGCTGGTAGGGGAGTGCAGTTCCATATCTTTGTTTGCATATTTCCTGTGTATACTTACTGCATCTAAGAAACAACACAACTAGAGAGAAATCCAGACATGAAGAGAGTTGCACTGTGTTTACTTCACTTTTCCATTTCATTCTTGCTCTTCATTTAGCATCCATCAATTATAGGTAGGCCCTGTGCATCTTTAAACCCATACTTGTGTTCATGCACTTATTATTGAATATATAGTTAGAACATTCAATAATGTGTAACTGCCTTTTACTATGTATTCATTTGCCTTTTCTCCTAGATGGGTATTAGTATATGTGTTGTATTTGGCTCCAGTCCTGCAAACAGTTGTGCCCATGAATAACTTTACCTATATTAGGAGCTCCATGGATTACAGCTTCTCTCTCACCCACTTAATTCTATGAAGTTACTCATGCAGTTAAATTACTCATAAGCATATGTGTTTGCTGGATCAGGGCCTCTCCATGTAAGTTTGATCTTTATAATTAATTTAAGACACCAATACATTTTTTTATAATAAAGGAAATAAACCCTTGGAAAGTGGTAATAAATTTTTAGAGCTGCACTTATTGGTGCAATAAAATGCACCTTGGTTTATTAATTAATAACTGGTTTTTAATTTGACATGCTAAACCCCAAATAACATGGACATATTAGTAAACCATTTTATAAAATAATATGTTTACTATTTAATAATTTGATATAATAAACTAACCAATTGGGTTTCTTTAAACAGCATAACAAGGTAAGAACATTTTCTTAAATGCTGTCAGTATAAGCTGCCATTTTATGCTAGCCTGTTAGCCAACACATAAATACCTTGGGCTTTGATCCTAAAACCTGGGCCAACCTGCACACAACACTGCTAAGTGTCCTGGAACATAGAGTGTCTTAGAATGTAGAATGATGATGGCCCTAGATCCACAGAGCCACTAGTCTTAAAAGTGCTGTTTTAAAGTAGTTTTCTATTTTCCTTTCCAGCTCAATCTCCGGAAACTCTTTTTGGGCAAGATTCTAGTTCAAGCACCTGTAATATCCTATGATTAATATATGATGTGTTTTCTGGAAGGGAACAGCTTACCCTCCTAACAGAGACCTCAGATGATTTTGTTCTAACTTTTACACCATCTTCATTTTGGGCATGAAAATACAAGCCACGCATTTCTAGCTGTAAAAAAAGAGCAGAACTAGCAAGATCTGAATTATGGAGTGCTTTCCTTGCTCTAGGTCAAATAGTTTAGCATCCTCACAGGGGCAGAAGGACATTTTACTGTGAATCACAGCCCACCTCCACGAGGACAGTTCCTGGTGATCTACCCACTCTTGACCTGAGCATCTGGTCACATCTCTCCTCTCCTCTCCTCTCCTCTCCTCTCCTCTCCTTGCCTCTTCTCACCTCATCCTTAAGTCTGACCCATGCCTTGTCCTGCTCCTCTCCTCTTTCTCTCCCCCAGCTTGGGCATCACACTTGATTTGGTGGGTGTGTTAGTTTGATTTGGTTCTCTGTGATGTGAATGGCTGTGGGCACTACCTCTATGTGTGTGTGTCCTTGTCTGCAGCCCAGCCCTGGTGGAGTCTCCAGGGGAGCCTGTACATGGCACTTCTCCTGCCACTCCCTCCCTGCTCAAGGCTCCCACACACTTCTCTGCCCATCTGGCTGATCTTACCATGTCCCCGTACCAAGTGGTGGGCACTAACCTTGTCTGGGCTGCACCTCCTCTCC
Organism: Merops nubicus; assembly: GCF_000691845.1. NCBI lineage: Eukaryota > Metazoa > Chordata > Aves > Coraciiformes > Meropidae > Merops > Merops nubicus. The sequence continues at coordinate 8,606 of NW_008600641.1, forward strand.
CTGTTTTTTTTTCCTGTTCTTTTTCTCCAGATCTTCCTCTTCTCAAAATCGTGTCTCTGCTGTCTGAATGCATTTGCATGTGGATGGCATTTGCCTCTGTTAGAAGGTGCAGGGGTTTCAGTCATGCTGCAGTGGCATAGCTGCTACAGCACCAGATGTCTTCCTGTCTTCTCCACCTGCTTACTTCCAGCTCAGGGACCACTCAGTTTTTAAGGATCCCTTGCTGTGCTGGACCAGCCCTAGTAAAGCTTGCATCTACTTCAGTTCCGTTTCCACTCCTGAGTCCCTAAGAGCACACTTCTGTACCCAAAACAGATGTTCCCAGGTCTACTTTCTTTTTGCTTGGCTCCAGAAGTGGTTCTTTCCTTGCCACCATCTCGGTTGTGACACCAGCATCCCACACTAACACCTGACATGGATTTCACCAAGGTCTTCTGTGAATGAAGTGGACCTAGAAACCCTGCAGGAAAATCAGATGAAAACAAATGTTCACAGCTCTCTAGAAATTGGTGTCAGCTCCTTGATACAGGGAGTTTTACAGCTCTATAAATCAGGCTGAAAATGTAACCAGAAGCCCTGTTAGCTTTCTGTTTCTTTTAGCACATCCGTTTCTTGTAAAATTCCGATTAGAGGGACTGGTCTCTGTAGAAATCATTCACTCTGAACCCAACAGGGCTATAAATCAAAGCACTACAAATCACCACAATTTGCAGATTCTGGGTTTCATCATTTTATTGCTTTTGGAAAGGTTATGTAGAAGTTTTTTGAGAGTATTGACCTCTGCACCCTTTGTTGTATCTAGAATGAGGAAGAAAATAAAAACATTTTCTGAAAACCAGGTATCTGATTCATATGACTACTACTAAACTATTTCTTTAAGGGATCAAGAGTGCTTTCTCATAAGAAGAATCTCACCAAAATCAGTGAGACTACTTCAATAACTTGGGGATAGAGGAGCAACTATTTTCTTATGAAAGCAGCATAGAGAGAGTAGAATTTTACAAGGGTTTCTGTGAAAAAGAAAAGATGTGATTCAATGATGATCATGTGAATAACACCGTTTATGACTCCTCTGCCCCAGCCTGGCTTAGGTTGTACAAGATGATGATTATCTGCTCCAGCAAGCAAAGATTTCATCATCTCCCAGTATGAATGACAAAACTGTTCCCAGCAAATTTTGCCCTCCCACTGACAGTAAATTCAATCTAGGCTTGCAAACTCCAGATAACCCTGAGCTGAGTCACGCTGGCCTGCTCGGCAACGCATCAGACCACGCAGTAGCCATGGCTGTGGTTCAGTAAGTGATGTGAACGGGGAATCACCGGAGGAGTGTTTTTAGACCAGGCTTAGTCATGAGTCAGGTTCTGTGCAACACTTTGATGGGCTCTAAGCCTACAAGGATCTCTCACTTTTACTTACCTACTTCCTGAAGTCCAGTGGCATCAGCAGACTTGTAGCTTAATGTAAAAGACTTCTGTTCACCATCCAGTTCACCTCATTAGTCACAAAGTTCTGGGAACTTCTGCAGATATCACAGATCAGGCAAAAAACAACCATACAAGGAAAAATGGCTTTGGATACAGACCGAAAGCATTACATTATTTCCTTTAGATTTAGTACCACAGCAACAGTATGTCATCTATCAGGGATAAATTTAATACCTATGGATTTTTAAATGTACTAAGTTGGTATCTGAGAGCTCCAATGGGGACCAGATGCTTACCAACACAGAAGAAAAATAATGGTCCTTTCCTATGAGAGCTCATAACTCTTTGTATTGCCTTTATCAGAACAGCTGTAAGTTTAGATTTCTCATTACTACATGCAGATAATGTATACTGTAAGGAGAAAATTTTCAAAGGCACAGTTGAGTGTGGGGCATCTGACACCCCTGACCCTCAGAGGGATTCTTAAAACTTATTTGCCCATGGTGCCTTTGAAAAGGACCACTTTGAAAAGGCACCTAAGTTGTATGACCATATTTTTCAGAAGTTCCTTTAAATACTGGAAAATACTCTCAGGAATGGGACCTATGTTTCAAAGGCACTGCTTTTGACACACTCAACTTTTAAATTGAGCCTAATGTTTAAACAGATCCTTCATTTTTATTCTGTAGTCTATAAAGCAAATTAAAGTAATTAACTGGAAATTGGAGAGTATTTTCAAGTCTGGTTTAAGATTCCTCTTTGCAGCCCTGTAGCTTAGTGTTACAGTAGGACACCATCTGCTGTCCAAGAACAGCCCAGCTGCAGCTGGCTCAACAGCAGAATGCAATGTCCTGGCTATAAAAGCAATGTGACTTCTGTTATCTTGGTAATGCGTTTACAAACGAAATTCCCTGACAGATTTGTGTGTCTGTGTTGTGTTTTATTTAGGACGGCTGATTGAATTCAGTCTTTTTTTGTCCTTATGTGGGAATACATAAAATAAGGATTTTTCTTGAAGCTGATGATTTTTTTTTTTTTTTTAATAAAAATGCCGTGCAAGTACTCGGGTTGTTGAGAAATAAATGCTGTAAATGGAAATAAAGAGTATTGCTTCAGATTTTGCATTTGCAGACAAATTGTGTAGACATTACTTGTTAGCCTGCCATAAGACTAGCAGGGCACAGCCAGCTGAGTGCAAGCTATCTGCAACTACCCATTGAAGGTGCCCTTCCCATCCCTGTCTAGCTCTCAGAGAAGCATCCAAGCTCTTCCTGGTGTAGCTGCCATAACTGCTAACTATAACAGAGATTCCCCCACTATGGCCACCTTACAACTGGAAACTGAGCTGAGACCATCCACTTATTTTGCAGAGGTGCTGAATTGATAGCCAGGTGGTAATGGCTTTGGGTTACTTCTAAGGTGACCTCACTGTGGTAAGTTCTACGTTGCCTTGCGGGTCTCCTGCTTGTATTAAATTAGCCTCAGGCTTGGAACATAGATTTTTGGGCCAAATTATACCTGTTGACAACCTATAAAAGTTGTTTTGTTGCTTACATAATTGGTATGTCTGCATTTCTTCATCTCCTTCTAGAAAGAAGGAAATTTTATTTAAAATGGTTTGTGTTTTCTTCGTTTCAGAATTGCTTTTCTGCTTATGCTGATCAAAATGCCAACACGACTATAGATTAAAAGTGTTGGATTATCATATTGTATCATAAACGCAATGTAGTAGAGATATCAGTGCAACTGGTAAGCTGCAGTTTGAGTCAGTACAGTAAAGCTATGGCCAGGAATGGAAGCAAGATATGCAGGAAAAAATTGTTTGTACCATTAGTAGACTAAGGGTCTCAGTTATGTCTGTAGGGGATCATATTCCCTAAATTCCTCTCTTAGGCCCACATAATTAGAGCTTTGGGTTAGCTGAAGTGACAAAGTTAGGAATAAAATTGCCTTTAATTCCTCAATTAAGCCAATGGGCAATTAGTGAGTGATTTTCATTTTGCTCTCTGAAGGGTCCTATATGTCTCTATTGCTTGTATAGGAAACCTCAGTCTGATCATTCAATTAGCAGGGATGAATCTAGATCTCAGTGTGCAGTGTTGGTAGCCACATCTGAGCTCCTAAGAAGCTATTAATAA
>NW_008600642.1:0-2525 GCF_000691845.1 Merops nubicus
GGCAGGCTGCCGAAGAGGAGCGCTCGGTGCCGGACTCCTGGCCAGAGCTTCTCGGGACATCCTTGTAAACATTTCTACCCTTCCTACCAGACCGGGCTGGATGAAGTAACGGTAAGAGTCGGGGGGAAAGCGAAAGAGTCCGCAGACGTGTTCTGAAGGATGCAGTGCTGAGCCGCAGAAATCCCATCCAAGGTGGGAAATATGAACAGCCAAATCTCGGAAAACTGATAAAGTTACATAAAGTTAATTTCTAGAATGAGTCCATCAACTTGCAGGCGAATAGCAGACACTTGGCTTTCTCTGGTCCTGGAGCATCGGCAGGCTCAGGCTGATGGGGCAGAGGAGTGACGAAGGACAGCACCACTGTACCATCAACGGGACTGAGGGAAGAGAGGAGATGGGGACACCAATTCCCGGGGACAGTCACATCTTTTACTCGTGTACCTTATTTCACAAAGAGACCCACAGATACCCACGGGATTTGCTGTATGATAAGGTACAACTCAAAGCGCCTACAAATCACCAAGTCTGTCCCCACTGGTGATTAAAACTTGCCCACAGAGATTAATACAAACGTTGGCAAGTTTCTCCAGCAACTGCACTTTTTTTTTTTCTTTATTACACTATTTTAAATTTTTTTCTTCCGAATTTCTCTTGATTCAGGATGTTTTCTAATGGCCTAGGAGCATTACATGGATGACACGCTGCCTGCACTAAGGAAATAAAGCAAGTGACACCAACCGGCCAACATACCCTGCTGGAATTCCCACACACGGGCTTTGCAGGCCTCCCCTCAGCAACAGGGCTGTGTCCCAACCACAACTCAGATGCTGTGACCTTCTGACCACCCTTAACAGTCTGGATTAGTACTAATTTGTGGGATGTTTTACTTGCAGAATTTCCTTCTGAGTCAAACCACCCAAATTACAGGTTCGCTGTGAGGCGAGGGGGACGTGACAAGCTACCTGGGAATTCATACAGAACCAGCTGGTGACTTCAGCCTGATTTCTGCAGAGCAAGTGACAGCTCTGTGACACAAGTGCCCTGGCCAGCACCAAGAGACAGAGCCTGCAGGGCAGCAGAGCAGGCATGTGGGGCTCTTCCAGGCACGGTGCATCTCTCTCACTCCCAGACACAGCTCACTGCATCCTGGCTGCACTTGTGGACAGGGATCTGAGTCTCCTAGCTGCTAACCGGGCACAGCTACAAGCACTAAAATCACAGGAAAGTTTACTTCTGTGCAAGGAACTGTAGATGTGACTTCCCCAACCATTTCATTCTGCCTGACTTACATGCTGCTGAATAAATAACCAAAACTCGCAAAAAGTACTGCACATAACATGAACTGAGTATTGGTAGGAGTGTTGAGAATGGGAGTCTGCACTGGTTAGGATTTTAAATAAATGCAGATAAACAAGTTAAATACAGTATTAAACATACTGCACCCTAAAGAAAACCCTCATTACTTCACATCCCAAAGGGTACTGCAAAATGTGGCATATTTGTGTTGGACAACTAAGCCACGCAAGGCAGTTCTTTTCTGTCTCTCAAGAAATAAGCATTCTAAATGAGGCCATAATGAATCTTCTGCATCAGCTGTTTTCTAACTTTGGTAATGAACTGACATTTGAGGATACAAATATAAACCAGCTATTTTACTCACACTCTCCCCTTCCTTCCATCATGTTCTTCGATTAATCCTTAGAGCATTTGGAGTGAGGCTCACACAGTGTGTGCCTTCCATCTAAAAGACCTTGAACAGCAGAGAGAGGGGAATTTTAAGAAAACAGGCTACAGAAAAACTCAATGTGGAATATGATCTGTGGTTTGTGTTTTCGTTCATTGGGGTAAGGTAATTTAATTAAAACAAGATTACATCTGGAGACAAAGCAGGAAAGTAAATTAGAGTTTTGTTTGACTATTTGCATCCTGCTTCTGGCAAAAAAACCACTCCCAGGCCTTGTGGGGAACAAAGCAAGACCAGGGTTGAAGGGGTCATCCAGGTGAAGGGGTCATCCCTGAGTGTTTCTGAACTTCTGCTGTTACACAAGAAGAAACACACAGAAGTCAGCATAGGTACCGGACAGCAATCGACCCTGTTTTCTGGGTATTGGAAAATGCCATTTTTCTACTGAAAAGCTGTTATTTTTTTCTGTCCCTGGAAGGGACAGCAGTACATGAAGACAAAATAGGTCAATGCCTGTGGCCCAGTAGAGTGTAGTAGCACCCTGTTAGCTGTGTGGTGGGTGCTGAATTTCAGCCTCCGCAGAGCAAAATAAAGCCCTTTAAACCTTTCTTTTTTCAATGTCCTGGGTTAAGCATGTTCATAGGGAAAGTTAAGTGAGAAAACAATAAAAGGTTTTGTATGGTTTCAGGTTGAGGGAAGCTGTGAAAGCTCCTCTGTGCAAACCGGTCTTAGGCAGAGAAGCGCGGACCATGTCCTTATACAAAATACGCGTTTCTTTGTCAACAAGAAACGGTTTAGAGGTACCGCGCGGCACGAAGGCGGGCTGGGCGGCGGCGGG
>NW_008600643.1:0-18221 GCF_000691845.1 Merops nubicus
GCACTGAGCCACCTCTCCTTCGCGGCGAGAAAGGACGCGGCCTCTGTGCAAGCAGTCGCAGGTCTGGGGGAACAGGGCACACACCGCAAATAGCTCTGCTCGGGCTATAAATAGATAACGTCCACTCTGGAGGTATATTTATCTCCGTGTCCATGTTCGCTCAGCTTATTTTATATCATATTAGGCATCCATTAGTGATTGCTTTCTCTTAAGCACTTGATGTTTTCCATCTCTTTTGTTTCCTCCACTTTCACACCTCTGAGTAGGCCAGTGTAATGCTTAGACTTGATCTGTGGTAGTTACAGCACTGAAAGGAGCTGGTCACGTTCTGAACAGAATTATTTTTCTTTCCAGAATGTAGTTGCCATTTTCAGACATTAATCACTTTGAAGTAGATTGAAGATGCAAAATATAGGAATTTTTTTTAAGTCATGGCCGTTACATTTCTCTTAGGGCTCACATAAATATTAAAGCTTCTATAGATTTTTTTAATTTAAAAAAAAGTAATGTATAACATGCTCTAAACAAATCCTTCTAAAATTATGAAGCTCCTTCATTTGCCTAGCTGGTGACAATATGTGAACAGAGTATTTTAGAAGTAAGATTCCCTGATGAAAACGTGTGTTGTAGCTGTCATCTTGTAAAAGCAACTGCTCTTTGGATTTATATAAACATATTTTTCTGGTGTTGCCCTCTGCTGGAGGGTTAATGGAGGTTTACAGCAGCAAAGCACGCTTATACATGACCAATTATTTTAATATCAAAACTCCCATGACTAATTCGTGTAGAATTTTAATATTTTCTTTCAAAGTTGCAAAAGAACTACAAAGTACCAGAGTAGAAAATAAACTAAAACTATATGTAATTGAAATGATGCTAATTAGCATCATAACACAGACTTGTTTTCTAGGTTGTGGCAGGTACTGAATGTGTGTTTCAGTGCAGGTTTCTGTGCAGCACCTTCACCACCCTTACACTGCCAAAAGGCTTTCTCCCAGCACATGGAAAGCTGCACAGTTACATAAGTGAGGCTTCTCGGTGCTCCACGGCTCCAGTGTGCCACTGCAGATGCTCAAAGCAAACCTGTGGCCATGGATTTTTCTGAGGGGCAGCAGGAACAGGAAATTGTATAGCCGGGATGAAATGGGATCAGATTCCAGAATAAGCCTTTCAGAAAAGTGTTGAGCACTTTCCCAAGCTGGAATTTGAGACTGTAAATTTGCAGAGCAAGGGTGCTTTGTGGTTTTTTTGCACGCTATGTACAAGGAGCTCCATCCCTCTCTTTAGAAAGCTCAGCACTGGCATGGGTTTTGGTGCTATGGCTACTAAGTAGCAGCAATCATTATTAGTAAAAGAATAGAATTTAATAAGTAAATGATGACTGATTTGGGAAAGATAAATAGTTTGTCATATCACAAAAAATTAATTTAAAGGCCAGATGCGACATTCCTGGGTGCAGACTCCTACTAGAGGAGAATTGGTTAGTCCTTAATTGGATAAAATATGCAAAATAGCAAACGATGCTGGTATAGTAATATGCAGTAGTGATTAGGCGGCTGCTGCAGCCATCTGAAGTAGAGCTTTTACATCTTATACATTTAACATCCAGATATTACTGAGTCACATCTGACCAAGCTCAGCTGTTTTGGTGTCACCTAAGGCACTAATAAGAGCAGTAGAAAGCTGCTGTCATTAGCGTTACATGTGCAGACTGGTCACCTTTTTTAACATTTTATAGGAATTATTTATCCTTGGTAGAATAATGCATTTCTAGAAGAAACAACACATAATATTGATGTACATTATCAAAATTGTTATCGATAATCATTTCAATAATGAGCACTTGTCACAGGCTTCTCTCACAAAAGGCCTAATTCAAACACACTGGCGTGGAGAGGAGTAGCTGTAATGTGGAGTAATGCTAAAAGCTTGCAGGATTCCTTTCTATTTCCTCCTGACCTGTGTCACTTACATCTTGAACTATATTTTAATTTCATGAACTGAGGGCTGGATTGGTAATTTATGTGCTATAAAACAAAAATGGCAGAAGTTGAACTGCTCAATCACTGATCTTGGCTCAGTGTCTCTACAAGAAACAAAGACTGTTTATCTTTCTCATTTTGTGTCCCAAAGAGAACAGGCTTGAGCTGAAACATGCTAAAGAGTGTGTGTATCTGGGCAGAACATACACACACATGGCAAGGGGCTCTCAACCAGCTCATGCTTCTTGGAAATAGAAATCTGAAACTCTGGGCCCAGATCACAGGCCCACATAGAAAAATCTAGCAGGAACCTGACCACAGCAGCAAAATGAGCTCTGACTGTGGGTTGTGTCAAGCAAAGCTGTGTAGCTTTTCCATTACTTTACCTACGTGTGATAGATAACAGCTTAGAGCTTGTCAATGGGCTGCTCTCTTCCAGAGAACCCCCATTCAGTTGCTTGAGCCTTCTTACATTGCTTTGCCAATAGCCTAATAAGCACAAGAAATAAGATATAATAGAGGACAGAAGTTACTATTTTTTCAGAATGATTTCTGATTTTAAGATAAACTGAAGGTACTTTGCCCAAAAATCTCTGCAGTAACATAGATGATGAAATACTCTAAGAACTTGCTAAACCTCCCAGTATTGGGAAAGTTGCTTTTGCTTTCTGAGAAGGTAACAATAATAATTTTAAAAAATAAAAAAAAAATAAGTCGAAAAAAAGGCATAAAAAAATCTGAAAGCTGCACTTTTTCCGTTTTGTTTTGTACTACGGAATATCTTAGTTTTAAGGGTATAAATTCTTAGTGTTAACTCTCATGTCAACGCCTAATTTTCAGGTAGTCCAGGGTGCGTTTGGTTCGTGTAGCAGGGCAGGTTCCTCCTCGGGCTGAGGCGGCTGCTTCGGCCCTCTGGTGGTAAAAGCCATGAAGTGACTGGGAACCCTGGAAGTGCAGGCAATTTTTATCTTCCACTACTAGAGTGGGTTTCTCTGTGAAGAAAACCAAACCAAACCAAAGCACTAGGTGATTTGCAGTTCCCATGATTGGGAATTTTCCCGTTGCATTACATAAAGATTTACTTGGTTCCTCCATCCTCCTTTTCCTGTCTAAAATCTGGTTTGTTTTTAATATTAGCAACTAGATTTAAAAAAAAAAAAATAAAATCTAATAGTTATCCACCAAATGACAAATGTTCTTTAAGTCAGGAAAGCAATAATATTTGTATTAGGTTTTATATTTTTTTATATATCTGTGGACAAATTCAACAGTATTGAATGTATTTGTCTTAAAGTGAATGGGGATGTTCTCAGATATTACAGGAACATCTGTTCTTTTAAATTCCTGTACTGCTCCATGAGTTAAATGCAAAGGATCCCAGAGGACTTGAAGCCATCTGTCATGTTCCACAGACAGGAATGCACCTACCTCTGGGGGTGAGCCAGAGCAGCAATTCTCTGAGTACAGGAGAAAGCTGTGCAACACTTGGTGAGTGGGATGCAATTACCCACTATGAAATTTAGCCAAGGATTGAGGCATGTTATCTTATCTTTTATTAATATGATGGTTAATGATCTTTTATATGGTTATTTTATTGTTCTATAATGTCCATCACTGGGCTGTTTAACAGCTTAGGCAAGGCTTTTATGCAAGAGTCAGGTCTTAGTGACAGTCAGGTCTCTTTTCACTGCAGGAAAAAACTTGAGGGAAATCTACAAATTAAGGCTTTATTATGCAGCCTTTTTATTGCTAGAATTAGAAAATCAGAACCAGGTTTTCTAAACCTGCAGAAATTCTTTCTTTTCTGTTGACCTCTTAATGTATTTTAAAATTTATTTTTGGAGAGGAATTTCTATTGATTCAGCTCACAGGTTACACTGATTTGAGCAGGGCTTGAATCCATTTGCTAGGAGAACTGTTAAAGAGATACCAAAGGTAACTTCAGATACATCATCTGATCAGGAAACTATTCCTGGTGGGGAAAAGCAACCCAACACAACTCATCATAGATATCTGCAGAACAGTTGTGTTTAGTAAAACAGGAAACTGACATCTGAGGTTAGGGGCAGAGTCCTGGACTACAGTGTTGAGTCTGGGATTGATATCACAGCCTGAATTTGTCACTCATGTTTTCCATGCCTCATTTTTTTTTGTTTTGTTTTTGTGTTTGTTTGTTTGTTTGTTTGTTTGTTTATTATGAAAGAGGAAGTTTAATAACTGTAGGAGTGGGAGAAAGTATGTGTCTTAGTTTATGCCTTGGGTTAGTGGAGTCTGTAGAAAACAATTCTCGCTCCTTCCTAAGAAAGAACCTGTTTTGCACTGACAGAGGCTTCTATTCATCCCATATTTCCTTCTTTAGATTATTTTTTGAGAGCTGACAACCAGCACATGAATTCAAGGCTGAATGTAATCACATTTCATCTCTTAAATTTCCTTGGAATCCACCTAATAGAGCTGTGTCAAATCTGGATCCAAAGTAGGAAAATAAGGAATCTGGGGAAGTTTCTTATATCACGTTTGCATCTGCATCAGGCACCACTACTCCAAGCTAGCAATAGAATCATATCATCAAACAACTCATATTTTAGTAAAAAGATTCCCATGATTTTATTTATAACACAAAATCAAATATTGCTTGTTCTACAAACATCAGATCTAATCAGAATGTAGCTGGCTCCTCCCTGAGGCTTCCTGTCTCCCATAACCCTAGTTTGCTCCTAGCCCCTCCTCACACCAGGCCCTGGTCAGGATATATGAGACCTCCAGTCCTCTCCTGCACGTTCCCTAATGCTGTTCTGGCAGCTGCCTTAGTCCCTGTGACACCATCACTGTGCCTTTTCCCTTCCCCTCATTGTGTGTCTTTTATTTCCCTTTATAAAACTGCTTGGGATAAACTATTTTTTCTGAAAATTGTAGGGAACTCTTAACTGGCACTTTTACATTTCTGGCAAATTTGACTAAAATAGGTTCAAAAGTGATTAGGAAGGGGAATGGACACACAGACACACAAAAAGCAAAGGTCATTTCATTAGAGAGCTGGATTGAAACAATCAGCACTAGATGCTTTTGGTTTTGTTGAACTCATGTATCATTGATAGCGGAAGTCATCTTTGATATTACTCTGTCTTCTGAGAAACATTTCCTCTGCTTTCTATAAACCACAAAGGTCTCAGCTCTTTTATACTATAAATAATTAAAGACTGTTAGATATTTTCCTTGGAGAACGTGTCCGTGGGTTTGAAGGCAGAAAAGTCCAAATGTTCTTTTTCTAACCACAAGATGCAAAGGAAAACCAAAGACCGTAAAAGGTTTTGGGGGAATCTGAGCACAGAACAGCAATTCCTGATGGTTTCTTGAATACATAAGATGTTCCTTCTCCCTGGAAACATTAGAGCAGCACGTAATTCAAGATGATAGGAAAACCTCGCTTTATCTTAGGGAACTGCTAATGAGCTCAATGGTGATGACATTGTGTTCCACAGGGCAGGGGGAAGATGGAGCTATCCCATAGATCCTTTAGACCCATCCACTTCAAAATACTGGTGATCTCTAAATGTAACTAAAAATACCAAGTTCTCAGTTCAGATCATTTTTAAGTGGCACAGGGAACACCCTCAAGCTTACAATTCTTGTGCATTTCATTTTACAATCTGGTGCTTCAGTGTAAATACTTTATTTTTTCTTATCGTTTGTTATAAATAAATCATCATAGATCTGGCAGGGTAACTACTTGATTTCACAAGAGGAAACTGTGCCTCTAAATTCCATGGGGTGGTGTTGGCTTTGGCAGCTACACAACAGTGGCACTGCTCTGGCATGACTAAGCTTTACAGGCACAAACCAAAATGGGTGGGGTGCTTCTGGACCCTTACTTAGTACTGTGCTTTTATATAGAGATATACCAGATTAAGGACAGGCACATCCTCACATTTAAGAGCATGGTTCTGATTCACTTCCAAGTCACTTCCCATCCTTCCCAGGATCCTCTGGATGTAATTAGCCATAACTTCAAACATTCCAGGGAATGCCTTTGGCTTATTCAGCTCCATCTGGGTCAAACTGAGCTTGTTGATTCTGTGTGACTCAGTCTCTGTGTGACTAGTTCTGATGTCTTTAGCTATTCCAGGGTTTCTCCTACAGGGGAGGTGAATTTTAATTACATATTCAGTGGTCTATTTACAAGACTTGGAAGTTCAAACTGTTCAAAGACACATGCTGAACCTTCAGCCTTTGCCAGTCTCAGCATTTCCTTGTCTGTCTCTTAAGTTGGCATTTTCATCGTGAAAGCCAGTATGAGCTTTTCTGTCTTTTGGGTTTCAGCCCAGCAGCTTTCAGCTTAACAGCTGACATCTACTGGGCCTTCACCACGGGCTTCTCCTGTCTTATGTCTGATTATTACAACTCATCCTGTAGTTGAGGCACTTTCTGTCTCCCCTTGTGACAAAGATTTTTTGCCTGCTTCCCTTTTCTACTCAAAGGACACTGGTTTATGGCTTGTTTTTTTCCACAGCTGGAGAAGCTATCAGTATGAGCATTAGTGCTCTCTGTATGCTGTGGTGTATGAGCTATGAATCCCACTCTGTTTGCCAAAGCCAAACACTAAAGTGTAAACAGAAAGCTCTTATAAGGCAATGCTACTTATTGTTTGGTTTAGTGCTACGGAAACTCCTCAATCCACTAAGAAAATACCGTAAAGAGGAAGACAAATGCTGGTGTCTCTGCCCGGGCTGTCCTCTAACTCGGCAGGAGACACAGCTCTGCAGAATATGAAGAAAGGAATTCAGGATTCAGCCTTCTCCATGGAGCTAAGTTTAACATGCACATTGCCTTTTACCAGCAGTCTGTCTTTAGCTGAGAGCCCTTTTCCATACACAGTTTCACGTCCTCAGAAGTGATGCCAGTTCCTCAGAAGTTGTCTCACCGTTGGATTGTTGTAAAGCCCTGTTGAGGAGCAGGTAAATCGTAGATATTAGACTTGCTATGTCCATGACAAAATATGCATTACCCTACAAAAGACCAAGACTGAGATGTGTGTAAATACAGAAGAAAAGGTAGACTGCAAGCACAGCTCTATTGCTGTGTGCCAGATGTCCTGAGATCACACCCTTGAGGCTGCAGCTAGGTAATTAATTTCTGCAACACATAACTTGTTAAATTTGGTTGTTTGTTTTCTTGTTCTCTCTCACTTAATATTTTCCTACAGTTCCAAACTGTAGGCCTTACTGTGTGTATAATTCCAATAAAATCACTGGGGTTATTTCCAGAATTAAGGAACTAAGTTTTCTTAACAGTGATTTGAATCATGACATACATTTTCTACACAGATCATTTTTTTTCCCCTTATTGTGATAGACTGACTTGTAACTCAGTTAGGAAGGTACTAGTTGTACTTATTTTTGTCTTATTTTATTTTGTTCTGGAGTGATGCACGTGTCCAGCAATTGGCCTGAGACTGCCAATTCACTCACACCAACAACGTTGTTATGTTTTCATTTTTTTTCTGTGTGTCTTCCGCTTCCTGGAGGGATGAACACATCAGGAGTATTACAAAGGCCAGCTCTGGCAGCCTTTGGAACAGCAGGGTTCATGGGGTTTTGACTTTCTGTTAGGAATAATCATACAATAATGAAAGCTCTGAAATAACTACATATCCCCAAACTGAATGGCTGGAAAGCAAGTAGTTCCTAAAAATCCATCTGTCAGTCATGTCTTCTTCACTTCCAAATCCTCCTTTACTACAAGGCCCCATGACTTATGGAAACACCATTCTCTGGAGGTAGCTTATCTTTAATAAACAACTCCACTGAATCCATGAGATCAATCAGTCTCATGTTATTGAGTCACTCTTGGTGGATTGAGTTGGTCTTCTGCTTTCACAGACAAATTTCTTGTCAGGCTGCCAATTTCTTTCTGCTTATGACATGAATATTAATCACTCTCAGAATGGTGCACACTCCATCATCAGTGCACATCATAAATCACTGAGAGGTACTTCCACATCTGGTTAACATTACACCTAAGGGCTTTGCACAGCTCACGCTTTCCTGGTCTACATGGGCATCCTTCCTTCACTCACGTCTTGTACCTTTTCTAGTGTTCTCCACAAGGCTTCATAAGTTGACTGCCTGTTTTTCAAAAGCTGCTGTATGCTCTCCAAGGCTTCTAGTAGACTTCAAAATTATTCTTATCAATCCTTCTTAACTAAAAGGATGAGTCACCAACTGTAGAGCCTGAAGGAGATGGGAAAATAGGACCAATGAGGGAAAGCGAGAGCAGGATTCTTTCTTATGTCCATGTGGGACACAGGGCAGGTCAGATAGTGTAAAACCCAGCCCAAGTTTCTCTACTTGTAACTAGTCTTAAGGAAAATGACCTTAAACACAATAGGACTTTCTCACAAGTGCTAGCAGTTCTGCAGGAAATCTCACAATTCACGTTCTGGAACTGCTTTCCCAAACCACAGGCAGGTTATCAGCCTGAAAGCAGACCATAACTAGGCCTTTTGGGGATGTGTGTGGAGGAGGTTTCTGTTTCACAGATATAATCCTTTTTTTTCCAAAATACTCTGCACCTCATCATCCCATGGCTCATCTACCTGATTTCCCTGTAGTAGGGTAACAAGCAGTTTACAGAGCCAGTCATTCCCAGCGTTTGAATGAATGTCTCTTTATCAGCAGAAGTGGGATAGCAAATGTACAGACCAGTTCAATCATTACCCTCTCCAAGCTTTTTCTTAATTTAATCCTTAGATTATTAAATTAAATCCTTAATTTAATCCAGGTGCCCGCCGCTGCTGGCTTTTCTGAATTGTTCTGTTACAAAATGAGGAGGCTATTCTGACAGCAATCTGTTCTCAAAAAATCATCACCAGTAGATTAAAGCAGGAGAAAGAACTGATGCAAGTATCTAGGCTGAATGCTGCCATCTTCAGAAAGTATCCACCCACCCACAGGTTTTCCTGGCAGTGGGCCACCATGCTTTTGAAAAGATCCAAGTTTTTCTTAAAAAAAAAATGTTAATAAAAAAAATCCATTTGCTCTCTACAACTACCTGAAAGTAGCTTGTAGTGAGGTGAGTGTTGGTCTCTTCTCCCAAGAAACTAGTGATAGGACAAGAAGAAATAGGCCTAAATTGTGCCAGGGAAGGTTTAGAGTGGATGTTAGGAAGAATTTCTTTCCTGACAGAGTGGTGAGGCATTGGAGCAGGCTGCCCAGGGAGGTGGTGGAGTCACCATTCCTGGAGGTGGTCAAAAAATGTGCAGATGTGGCATTTGGGGACACGGTTCAAGGGTCATGGTAGTGTTGGGTTAATGGTTGGACTTGATGATCTTGGAGTTCTTTTCCAACCTTAATGATTCTATGATTTCAGTGAACGCATCAGGGTGAACATGACGTGACAAAACTGATGCTACTGTAGTAGCAAACATGATAAACTGTCCTCGTTGTCTTGCAAAAAACTTCTCAACAGATACAATGCAGTTGGCTCAGACAGCATTTGGAAAGGGAAGGGTTAGGAGCCAAAACCAGGCTGCAGGGGAAAATCATGCTCTCCAAGCCCAGCATTTCCCCTGGAAGATGAAAATCCAGATAGCAGAGATGTTCAGTCAGGCCCACAGATGGGATGAAGAAAACATCTCTGGAAGGAGAGGCCTGTGAACAGTGTCCAAGATGGAATCTGTATTTCCACAAAAAATCTCTCTGTTTTCTATCCAAATGCAGAGACACAAAGCACGAGGTTTCCTTTACGTGACAGACTTCTCCTCTGCGTTCAGTTAACACGAACATCTCCTGTTTGCCTCTACCACTACTGCCAGTGCTGCCAAGAGATTTATGCTGGGACTCTCTTTGGTTTTTTAGGAGTTTGACATTTTACTGACAAATCACTGTGGTCTGATCAGAGACACTAAAACTGACAGAAAAATTCCTACCTGCTGCTTTGGATTGGCCCTTTCAGAACACCTCCAGGCCCAGCTGCTCTTCCAGTGGGCTGTAAAAAGCAACAGGGGACATGTTCTTTGAAGACGATGATCTATATCATGTGCTTTTCTTATGCTAAATAGTATCAACCCTTTTGCAGGATAGAGGTTTAATCATAGCATTTCAGAATGACTGAGACTTTTGTGCATTTGTGTGCAAATCTATAGCAAATAATCAGCATTTATTGCAGCACAAAGAAACTCGCCAAGTTAGCCTTAGAGGAAGTTGTAATTGTTTTCTTCATAAAAGAAGCTGAAGTTACCTTGCTCAGCATTTGCCCCATCCTCACCAGACACCCTGAGCAATTTGGCAAAGCACTTGGTCCTGTGGCTGTCGTGGTGCCCAGGAAGGAGTCGGGTCCCTGCAGTGACAGTAGAAGAGGAGGCTGTGCCCTGCCCAGGCAGGTGGCTGCTCCACTGGATGGGCATTTCAACCAGAGTTTATTCTAGCGCTGCAAGTGATGAAAATGTCCCAAATTATTCAGTTGCATTTCTTTTCTTCCAGGTGCAAAAGCAGAGGAAGTCCTGCTTTACCCTTCCCCACAGAATCAGACTCTCAGATGCCTCATTTCAGTGCCTGTATTAACTGCTAATAAAACTGGCTCCTCTCTCTGGGGCAGGGGAGCCTTGCTGACAGACTAGCATTTACATTTAAAGGCTGCTTCTGCACTTCTGAGTATTAACAAGTCTCAACAGAGTTTCTGTGCATGGTCTGGATTCAAACCTGTCTATTGCCTCAGTTCTTCTACCTTCTCCAGTTTATGAGCTCTTACACTTCCATTTATTCATTGTCTCCCTTTTGAAGATGAAGCCATTAATAAGGACTTCACAGTTCCTTGCTAAATTCAGTTCCCTCTACACATTCAGCAGGTACCTTTAGCACTTTGAACTTACAGTAAAAGTACAAAGCAAGTTTCTTTCTGGTTTGATTTCCTCTACCCATGTCACCTCCTTCAGCTCTCATCACAGTAGTGACTCCATTAACTAGATCATCATCTTTTTACCAGCCCCAGAGAGCGTATTTTCACGTGATGAGAAAGTTGAATGTTGTTCATTGGTATGTGTTGACTTGGCACATTGTAGCATCTTCTAATTAAAACAGGAGTCATCGTGACAGGCTGGCTGTAGCCACAGAATCATTTTCTGCTTTCACATGAGTGCACTGCAACAAAAATACAATGAAAAAGCATTGAGACACTTAACCTTACCATAAACCACTCATGATTTTGTTGTTTCCTCACTCAAAACATGAGACTTTTCTACTTAGAAATATTTGTGAAAAACAAACAAACAAAATCCCTTCATGGTGATACATCAGACTGCCCTGTTGTTTTGTTTGTTTGTTTGTTTGTTTGTTTTTTAAAGAAAAAAAAGTAGATAGCTGGAATATTTTTCTTTTCCCAAGGAAACACCCCTGACACACCCCACAGGATCATCTCTTGCTGTTTCTCTGGCCTGAACCTACACACACCAGCTTCAGTGGAATTGAACTGGCAGGAAGCACCACTGACACAGAGTGCCTCGAGTTCTTGGCTGAGATACAAGGATTATTTCTTGCAATATTCATGAAATGTGGCATCAACGTGAGTATCCTTCTCCCTTGCACAACTCTCTGTTGCTTGACACGTGCTGCTTCACTCTCTGCAGCATCCTGGGAGGATGCTCAGGAGGCACAGGAATCTCACTTCCAGCTGAGAAACTGAAACCTCTGTGAGGAAGCCACTGTTAGCAGATGAGGGGAAGTGGGACCTGGCACCTAGGGTTCAGTGTGTACTGCTGCTTTGTCTCCTGTACTGCTTCTGAGGAAGCCAAAAAAGCTGTCATGACACAGAGGCAATCCTATGTGAAAGGGGAAAGCAGAGAATCCTTCCTGATTGCAATGCACTTGCAACTTGCTTAGGACAGCATGAGGCCTAGATACCTTAAAATTAACAGGTTGCCATTATATGGTGAGCAGTAGGGAAATCTCTTGGTCCAGCTACTTCTGCTGGGTTTTTGAACCTGGATCTTTGTTAGAGAAATGTTGAAATCTTGACCACTTCTGAAAATAATGGTATGATTTCTTTCAGTATAGATGGAGCCAGGACTTTATCTGAAGAATAACATAGGTGCCACGACCATAAAACAGATGTAGCACTACTGGTTGCTGACACTCTACTAATGGGCTGATGCCAACAGAAATGTTTATCCAAGAGAATCCAATGGCTAAACTGTCTGCTGTGATGAGGTTGTAGCATGGCAGAGAATTGCAGCCTTCTGACAGGTTTTCCCTGCTAAAAGCTCCTGTCTGGAGTATTTTTATTCCTCTTTGAAAGCTTATTAAAAGAGTCAGTGAGCCTGCAGCACGAGCTTCTTCAGCACTGGCTTCCTATTATATTGCACTGAGCACTAGCCAAGGTGAATTAGGGAAAGCCACCAGCATGGGAGGTGCATGGAACTAGGGGCCATCTGAGACAGAACTTTGCCACCATGGCTTTTCATTGCTAAGGATGGTAGGATTCAGACAGACCAGCAATGTCAAGCATTTGTGATACGGAAGAGACAACATAACAAAAAGGCTCATTTATTTAATGCTTCTTGAAGTCGTTATGATGGCCCTTACATCTTTCAGCACCAAAACTGAAATGCTGAACACTGTTGGGTGTTTAGAACACCCAAAGGACACAGCTAGGTCAGTCGTAATTTAAATACCAATCCGTTTCTGACTAGCTGACAGCACTGGCTTGTTAAGGAGTTGAAAAAAGAATTAAAAAGAATCATTCCCCTTACTAAATATTCCAGAGTGAGTCATTTCTGACTGAGAGAGCACAGTCACTCACGGCTGCAGGGGAATGTGCATATGCACCTTCCTTCCAAAAGCTGATATGGCTGCTGAATTTCACATCCTACTTATCTCCCAGCAGACTTCTCGGTACACATACTTAAATAAAAAAACTTCCTGAGCTGCATCTGAATGATGTAAGTGTTGGGTAGCGACAACTGATCGTTTAAAAGCAGAACAGGATTGAATTTAGCTATTCCTTTTTAGGGATGCCAAGACTGTGCCGCAGAGTTGTTGTGACCACACCGAACACGCAGGAAGACAGAAAAGAAATAGTAGCTGTGCCTTAATGAGGTTACAGATTCAAATATTCTGGAATGTATTTTATCATTCATATGGTAACGGTCATAATTTTTTTTTTTTTCCCCTGTGCCTCTTTCCATCTGTTTAGGGAAGGAAGGAATTTCTTGCCTCTGTGAATCCCTTGTGAGGGCTGCCTTCGCCCTCCCTTGGTACAACCCCTTTGCTGCACAAGGAACCCTGACCCCATTCCCTGCACCTCACAGCCCCGTGGCTTTCTGAATCTCCTTCAAGCTCTGAGCTGGGCACTCCGATTGCAGGAGCTGCCATTGGTACAGTCGTGCTGACCACAATGTATTTTCAGTGACATGTTTAACATGTTATTTTCAGAAACAGTTTTTCTTTTAATTTTGAACATTTCAAGGAACATCAGACAAGATTTTATTTGTTGCAGAGCTCACACATCTGAAACAGACATGGAATGTGCAGACAGCAGATGCTGGCTTATTGTTTCTTCCTCATCTTGCCATTCTTTTCCACTGGTCTACTAGTGGAAGGGTTTCATATTTTTCTACTCCTGTAAGACAACGTATTTTACACCAGTTTGAGATGCACATGTTCAAAAAATTTCTTCCGTTTCAGTGTTCCCTACTTTTTGCATAGAATAAATACAGGTTTATTTTTAGAAAGACCCTTTAACCTAGGTAAATGAAGATACTGAGCAAATTAGATGCCTTACCTATTTTTCCAATGCAAAAAGTACAAATGCCAAAATTTGGGTGTACATCAGTAAATACTGCACAAGGTAAATGAAGGAGTTAAGACCTGTGAAGGGTAGCTACAACTTCTGATCACGGGGAGAGCCAGGTGTGATCCAGGATTTGTGAATGTCTCACAAGTTACCATACTCCTCTATCTTATAAAATATCACTGGCTTTGGATTAACTGTGCCCCAATTAAACTGCATTTACCACAGGCCTCAATGGAGATAGGGATTTACTTGTAAGAGCAAAGCTGGAATGCACCTAAAAAGTTTTAACACTTTCATAATACATAAATATTCCCTATGCCCTGCATAGCAACACCATTTTCTCCTTCTTCCTCCCCACCTGCCTTTTGCTCCCACTTCCTTCTCCATCTTTCTTAAGGCTTTATTTTTTCCTTTTGATGCCTAATTAAGTAACTTATCCCACCTCAGCACAGTGGCAGCAGCATAAAACTTAATTTCATCTTGCTTGCTTTGGTCTTTTTTTTCCTCCTTCTTTTAATATAGACAAGATTGTTTTATTCATCTCATACATTTATTTCATTGGATTACTGATTAGTTTATAATTTCAAAGTTACGAAGGAAAATACCTACCAAGCCTGGCACGTGGCCCTGCTCCCAGAGCAGCTCTGGTAACACAGTGTAACAGGAGTGACAACATGAGCTGATGCTGTCTACCGAGGTCTGGTCATAAATTTGATTCCAGATTCTCTGTGATTTAATCCAAAGCCCTACAATAGTGCCAGAAGTGAGTTTTAAGAAAGACTAAAAAATGCAGAGGTATTTATGAACAGTGAGACTTTACCAGTCCTTGGAAAATCTTTAGGTTTAGCTCAGGCATATTTTCCAGTACATGAGCTCAAAGCTATTTAAGAGCGTGTATGTGACCCACTTGCACTGTGTGTGAAAACTGTGTGTGACTGACTGAGAACCTGAGAAGTCACCTCAGGTCCTGGCATCACAAGAATAAAAACTGTACCCAGAGAACGAAGGGAAAAGCAGCATGGCTGAAAATGAATCTGTGTTAATAGCTGAGTAAGGAACTTGTGAAGTTACAACTGCAGGAAATCTAAGTACAGCATCCAAATACCCTGCAATGAGTTGGAGAAATCTGCATGAATACTTTTCTCTGTGAGGCTCTCTGGGCATTTAAATTTTTAATACTTGAGCTCCTCTGTGAATTCTTGGAATTTTCAAAAACAACTTGACAGCATATTAAAAAGAAACACTGCTTTATTTGCCAGATTTAGATCTTATTAAATGAATATATATATGTTAGCTGAATGCAATATTTATAAAAATTATTCCAACATTAGTGTATCCTATATATCAGCAACATATTTAGCAGACAAAAATGCCACTCAGGTTACATGACAGTACAAGTCAAAACAAGCAGTACACATAAAACAGTAAGAAAGTCCATCTATCTTCAGCCTTCTTGTCTCAAACTGACAGTATTACATAAAAAAGTAAAAGCATAGTAACAAAATCTTCTAGAAAAAACAGTATAGTGTGTCATAATAGCATTCTTATTTTGCAGTCACTTGCTTAGAACATACCACGTTAAATCTTTCCAAGGTAAAAATACTAAATTTTAAACAGAACAACAACAACAACAAAAAATCCCTGATTGTATTATAATTGAAAGGCCAATTTTCTTTTTTGAACTAATTCTAATTGTTGCTTACAGTACAGGAGTTCCAACACAGAACTATCTTCACTTTGTTTAAAGGACACTTTTAGATACTTGTATTAACGACATCAAAATCCAATATTCCAACAGGAAGAATACATACATCCCCACACTGACCAGTCCATTTCTCTTATTTTTTTCACTTCTGAAGAACACTTCAGGGAGTGTGTATGTATGTGAACCATTATAATCCTCATCACACTAATAACCTTATGTCAAAATACTGCTTAATGACAAGTAAAGCAAACTATTACGTAAAAACGTGTTAGACTTATTTTGTTATGTGACATTAGCTCTTAATATGACAACACATTCTTTTTTCAACAGTTTCTATATATGAAGTAATGCTATGAAGTGTAATGATGTATTTTTAAGATATGTATCTTTCTTTTTAAATAAGCTGATCCCAGATTTCTTCCACTTTCTATTGTATGATACAACATATGCAAAACGAGTTTGTATACCATTAAACAGGAAGCAATCTCAAAAAAATAAGTTTGCAAGAAGTAAGGATCAAAACATCAATTCCAATTCAGTCCGTGTATCAATGCTGTATCCCAAACGAAGGTAAATCCTTTCTCTCCTCCATCTTGCTTTCAAATAGCACTGGTAACATACCTCTTTCACTGACATCTCTTCAAGTGTAGTATACTAGGACACTTTATTACAAGACCTGAAAAACTCATGTTCCATAAGCAGGAATAGTGCACTTAATGCTGAATTTTTAGCTTCAATCAGCTTGTGTGTTTTGCATAGAAACACCACTGTGCATCTCATCACCTTGCCATCTGAAGCAATTGTTTGCCTTGCTAACCATAACCAACCCATGAACCCTACATGAAGCAGTTTAGTTAACAGTGTACGTGTAAGAAGCAGCCAAGTGCTTGCGTCATGTAAACTGTGCTGTCGCATACATCATGACAGTTACTGATACTCTTCTTTGGCTTACACATTAAGCAGCAGAGCTAATTCTTTTATACATGCATTCCTCCAATAAATCCATTACTCAAATATATCTGAATATTCAAGGACGTGGTCAGTTCACCATGAACATGAATTGCCAACATGCTTGATTTATCAAGCAAACTTACAGCACAAAGCGGAATAACTTATAGCGAGGAGAACTGCACATCTGCTCCAGCCCCTGCCTGGCACCCAGACCCTCTGGTGTTTGCTCGAGGAAGACACTTCAGCATTAAAACCTTTGCTAACAATGATGGTTCTGCCCAAGACACTGCTTTAAATCTTTGTTACAACATTAAGGTTACTAGCCAAGCAGTGCAAGGTGTAGGCTAGGTCTGCTGAAACAAAACACAGACACCTTAAGTTGTTTATCTAGCAAACAGTCCATCCTTTGGCTGATATGGAATACAAATCTCAATTTTTTGTGTGTATACTTGCAAGGAAGTATAACTTTCAAAGTGCAAATATGGCAAAATTTCTCACCTTTAGCTAGTGTACTTCAGCATGAGAAAACTCAACAGTCTGCTGCTGCTTTACCCGAGCAGTCCGGGTATGAACTGCTCTCTGGGAACAGTTGGCATAGCACGAAACCAGAAGTGTGCCCAGGCAGGCAAAGTTTGGCTAATGCTCTGCAGCCACGTGTGCAGCTTCACAGTATCACGATGCCTGCAAGCACATTTTGGGGAAACCCATCTCCCCACAGTGACCTTTGCACATCTTTTGCCAAATGCAAATAAACAAGGCACTAAGCATGGAAGTGTTGATATGTTTTAAACATACAGCAAAATCATGAAAATGCCTAATTGCTTCAAATTATAAAACGAGAGCACATTCATAAACAGCTGGTACTACTTTGTGCAAGTAGTTATTATATATTTATAAACTTGGTAACTGTAGAAAAGCCCCATGACAAAACAGACAAAAAAAAAATCCCTCTCAAAGAATAAAATCAAAATCAAAGATTAAAAATAAAAAAATAAACAAAACAACCCCCCAAAACCCTCGGCTCCTATGCATAGCAACAACAACAACGTAAACATAGATTATTTTGGCTACAAATCCATGTGGAAACCACCCAGCCAGATTAATTACTGTGGTGGCCCAGCTCCTGCCCACCGCACTGTGCAGTCGTACTCTGCAGTAACCATTGAGTACAGACACACAGCTCTAGCCCTTTGCTGGCAGTCACAGAGAATCCAGACAGAGGAGCAGCTTTGGCCAAAACTGATGTCAAGCATGACCTTCCAATGGCAGTTTTTGAGATGGAGAAGTAACTTAGCTGTACTTCTCCAAATTGTATAAATCTTTTCAAAAAACACTGTAATTAGATGATTCCATAATATTTGCACTTAAAGAGCAAACTCTTTGACAGATGAAATCTTCAGGAAAATAAGTTATGGGAGTTTTTTCCTTCATTAGTATGTAATAACTGAATTCTGTGCCTATAGACAATTCCATGTGGAATTAAGGCAATATATCTTTAAAAATCAGTTCCTTCTTAAAAGCACATAGAAGTTCAAAGCTGCAAACAAATGTTTCATAAGACATGATGGATACCAAAAAACAGCCCCAAGCCCTAACCCTTGTATCAGGAGTGTTCTCCTATTTGAATGCTCATGTCATAAAATAATAATTCTCAGCATTTTCCACAGCAGGAGACCTCTACAATATCCTCTGAATTCAGCTGGGATACAGCCTGGAACTTTGCATTTAGCAACACAGGGAGGGCTTGTGGTAATGACCTTACATATCCTGTGAGCCCTTTGAGGGTAACATTCCCT
>NW_008600643.1:18252-41584 GCF_000691845.1 Merops nubicus
AATTCCAGGATTACAAGATTACACTTATTATTCAAAGTGATGGGTAAGAGAAAACAGTGCTGAAGTCATACAGTTAGGTAGATTTCCTAAATGTAAAATGCTCAGCAAGACTTCTAAAGATAAGTCTAAGATCTTTGGACTGAAAGCAAAGGGTTGAGACTGTCCTGTAGCTTTCAAGATGATGCATACTGAGCAAATCACAGATAAAAAAAAGCTGAAGTGAGCTAAATCCCAAACAGGTGTTCTTCAGCTACATTGCTCTGGACAACTCCACTCTCCCTTCTGTGGCGATGAATTCCTTTTCCGTGGCTCGTTTATCACCTTGACATAGTCTCTCCTTCAGCTTTTCGAGTTCATACTCATGCAGGATTTTCTGTGTCAAGTACTTTTCACGTTTTATTTTGGCTTTCACGTCTGCAGGGACATCAGGAATCATCCATGCTACAAAGAATTTGATGATGAATACAACATGCTGGAAAAAAAGAAAAGAAGCCAGGAGAAATGTAACAGCCCACTACCAAATGACAACTGTTTTATCTAACACCAAATAGATTGCTATTTGTTCACAAACAGAATACATTTCATTTTGCTGTCCTGGAAAAATCCACAACAAGCTCATGTGTATCTGAGATGTGCACAAAGATTCAAACACTTCCTTTTATGCAGAAACTTTCATTCCAAACCATTTATGAATTAGCAAACCCAAGAGGAAGGTGTCAGGTTCTGAAACCTCAGCATCACTTCCCAGTACCTCTGTGTGGCTTCTTAGGAAATTCACATGGTGGTGCTGGTAACACTCAGCTATTTGAGAACTGATAAGATACAATAGAACTGATAAAAGCACTTTAACAACTCCCTTTTCCCATTCAAACTTGCAAGACATTGGCTTAACACTGAAGTGCCAGCTACCCAAATTATTGGTTAAGCTTTTTTTAGCCAATATACACCACAACAGAATGGCCTTCTGGATTTTGAATACAGTCATCTCACATACAGCTCTCTAATGAAACCAGTAGGAGTGTTCATGTCTCTTCCATCTGCACAAAGACCTTTTTTATTTTGCTGTTTTATTTAGATCAAATTCAGCAGTCTCTTCAGCTGTACTCTGAGGTGAACTCCTGAAGTTAAAAGATGTAGTTATAATAATAATTTAGGACATGAGTGTTTAGTATTACTTGGTGAAGGAACTATTGTATACCCTCAGCAATTCTATTTTCTGTAACATTAGTAACTACCTAGAATATCTCTAAGGTACCAATTTCACAAGGAAATTTGTTAGGGAACATACCTCCATAATAATTATGAAGGCCAGTTTTGCAGCAAGAATGTGCCAGAACTGCATACTGTGTAAATATCTCCTCTCATGATCTGGAGGATATCGATAGTCTCTGTACCTGTTGGATAGAAAACATGCAAAGGTGAAATGTCACACTCAGTCTGAGACAGTCTACAAGCTCAGTGACACTTACAGGCAAATACAGCTGTCACTTAAGGAGCCCTTTCATCTTGTTCTAAATGGTCTGTTTCCTTTGGCAGAAAAAAGGTTGCCTCTCAATTTGTTTCCATCTTAGGTTTGCTTAAAGGCCCTCACATTCCCAGCAGCAAGGGTGAGGTGAAGATGTGTGAGAAGTGAAATTCTGCACACAGGTTACTCTTTTTTTTCAGGCAATGATCAAATAATACAGGACAGAGTATTGAATAAATGTGACACGTGTTGACAGATTATGGACTGGACAGATGCAGCATTTAATGGCAGGACAGTCTTCAGTGTGTGTTCTACACTCATGTGTATAAGCAGGATAAAGACTCCTGGGACTTTAAAGCTACAGCATCATACAAAAGCAGCTGCTCCTTGAAGTGCTGGGGTCTTTTTTGCTTGGTTCATTTGTCTGGGGAATTTTTTTTTTCATCAAATCAATACCTTTCTTTTACCGTGGACTCCTCCAAAGTTCGTTCTCAATTCTTCTAGAGCCTCCAGTGCTGCTTCTAGTGAGAAAGGACTATTTTTTTTTTAACAAAAGGATGGCCCAGATTCTTGGTGGTATCTAGCCCAGTAATGACTGACTTTAAATACTGTATCTCATTTTCAGCTTTGGAATGTAAACAACTCCTTAATGATACTTCCTTGTCCACTTATGCATTTCAATCTAAAAACCTTTGAAAATATATGCTGGTTTGCAACCTTAGGGACATGAATCTCCCCCATTGTTCAAAAATCAATAGTTCAATTAAGTAAAAAACCAAAACCAAACCAACATGAGACTCAAACAACAAAAAGGTGATTTTTTTTTTCATTACTGGCACGATCTCTTACCATCTCCTGCACCGCCTTGTTAACAGCTTAAATATTACTTCTCACACTTTAGAACAAGAAGGACATCATTTAATTTCTAGAGGACTATTTAGGTCTGCATTGATGTTTAGACTGTATCTTAAACAAAGTGATAAAGTACTGATTGTTACACCAACCTGCATATGACCAAGTTTTCTGGATTCAGTTTAGGCTTGTTTCTGTCAGGAAAATCTGAGATTTGAAACACTGATAAACTATTGTTGATGTACCCAGACATGGGAGAGTCTTCATTCTCATAATAAGCATAGTAGTAAACTAACCGAGGGATCATATCTGATGTGAAAGCAACAATAAAAGCCTGAAAAAGAAATTGAAAAGAGAACTCAAGGAATTGACATGCAAATCTCCAGAGCAGGCTCATAAAGAGGTTTTGGTACTGTGACTCTGTATCATGACCCAACATCTTTTAAGCAAGAGTGAGCATGATTAGGGCACTTCACCTTGGTAAAGATGCTGCCTGCAGCCTCTGCTGCAAGGACCAGCACTCACTGAACAGTCCTTATGGAAGTCACCAAATCCCAAATATCCCCTCATGCCAAACTGTCTTCTATCTGTGAGGACATCACTCGGTAGAGACAGAGGAGATGTGCTTTTGAGAAAGCACATCAAATCCAGCATGCGATCACTTTCGGAAAGGAGGGGAGCCATTTTCTCCAGCTGCCATAAAAAGGACATGATGGCTACCAGCACGTTTTGCCTGGAAGCCCAAGATACTGAAGATGCTCAGGTATCTTGCCTATTAGGCAATACCTGCAAGTGGTTTCTCTGCTTTTTGCTGCTTCAGACACTTGCAAATCTGATACTGTTTGATATTCTGCATTAAAAAGAGGCAACTCTGTTGCTCAGCATTCTACTTTACGTGATACTTTAGACAAAATATTGGCATAGCATTAGTCCATAAGAAGTACTCGGGGCCACTGCCCCCGCAGGGGGATCCAGAAGCAGGTGAATGAGCAGCATTCCCATAGAAGAGCCTCACAGTGACAAGACAGAAATATCATCTGGCTGACAGAATTAATCTATCTCTGCTGTTCCCTACGGTCCTCTCTGGGCAATGTGCTTCACCAGACTAAGCTTGGGACTGGGTTAAGCCACTCCAAAATGCTGGATAACATAGACAAGGGAACATCATCCAACATATGGACAAACTGAGCCACTCAAATGACCGTATCTCCATGGGGTAACATGAGAAAGTGAATACTGTTGATGAAGGAGAAAAAGCATCAGCTGATTTTTAAATCTGCAAAATCTGAGTAGGTGGAAGAATCAAAGCTGATGCAGGACAGTTAACATACTCACATTAGTGACAACAGACAAGATGGCCATTCCGTTCAGGATCTCCTGCCACACTCCTATGCTGTGTGCTTTTGCAGCCACAGGTCTCCTGTACTGAGTGGTTAATTTCCAGGAGTCTACTCGAATCTCCAGGATATTATTCATCAGTGCAAGGAGAGGAGCCAGGGGAAAGGATGCCACAAAGAGAGTAATGAATCCAAACTGAATGACTGCAAGGGAGAAAAGTGTCAAAACCTGCCCCTACAAACGTACCCTCAGGATGTCAATGAAATATGCACTTTGCCACTCACATACAAACAACAAACCAGGCAAAGCCAGGCTGCACAACAAGTCACCTCCAGGCTGGCCTGAGCTAAGTGACAACCCACCCAAGCCCTGAGACTTCTCTAGTCTCTTAGGGCTTCCACCAAGCAGCATCCAAGGGAAGGGGGCACCTGGGTCCTGTCAAATGACAGAAATTAGGAACGAGGAATCAAACCAGGTTAGTTTTTCTCTACCGCAGTTCATTTTCTTTTTACTCATCAGCTACACTCTTACAAGAGAAGCAGGAAATATTTTTATCAGAGCCTTACCTCCACCCATTGTTATTGGTGTAGTCAAAATCTTAATACCAATTTCGTATGTAATAGTTCACTGGGAAGTCTTAACTTTAGTTTAAGAATTGCAAATAAAATACATATATGACCCCTTTAGTCATGACCAAAATGAACTGTCTGTTGGTACAGAATGTGACAGTTCTCAGTGCAGAGCCAGTACTGCCACTATGTTTCAAAGACAGGAAATAGAACATCTTGACTGGTTTAAGGCAGTGGATAAAAATAAAATTCCCATATACCAGTCACCAGCTCTTCCATGATTTCAGTCATCAGTTCTTCTTCTTAGACAAGGAACCAAATTCCTACTAGCTTAGCAGCCCCAGGCCAGTCCTGGAGTGTTCTGGTTCAGCTGTGATTCAGGAAGAGCAAGGACACCTATGAACAGGCGTAGCTGACAACACTGATGGTTCTGAGTATATTAATTTCACAAGATCACAGTCCTACACAAAATATCATGATGTCTATGAAGTGACAATAATAAAGCCACACATCTTGAGGCAACCTAGGACACTTACAATTACTTCTGCAGAAATAAAACACCACAAAGGTCCACTTTTCAACAAATTTTGTCCTAACAATAGACAAATATGATTTTTTTTTTTTAGTGTCTTTAAGATTTAGTTTGGCTTCAATTTCTAGTTCTAGTTTCTCAGATTTTGTAAAGCAATTTCATATGCTGATCTGTTCATGTTAGCTTTGAAAAATCTGATTGTATTACCCATGCTCCCTCTGCTGGTTTATTGGCCTGTATTGACGCACTCACTGGTGCAACCCTAGAACTAAGTGGATTCTCCCTGATGCAGTTTGCAGATCTCCTGCCTGCAGTACCCATCCTTGCAGGCTGACACTCATCCCATACATACAACTTCCACTGACGTGAGCTGAGAACAAGCCTGGGAACAAGAACAGAACAGACATCAAGGCAGCTGGCTGCACAGAGCATAATGTTCCCCATTCAGAGGAGGGAAACAAACAGTCTTTGCAGCGCTTCTGTGAAATTCCCTGCAGTCTAAGATGCACAGGCAGCTTTTTTTTTCAATTGAGCTGACCTATTTAACCATTTCCAGCAGTTAATCATCTACTGTTCACCAGATGAAAGTGGAGGCATCATCTCATAACAACTGAGCTGCTATTTATTTGGAAGTGTCAGTACAAGGTGCACTGTCCCCAGTTCAATATGTGTATTTTTAAACTTACCCATTTCTAGATATTCATAGAACAGGCCTAAGGCTCCAAACGTCTGCAGATCATGGTCTTGCTCCCAGCGACTGTACAGATTTTCGGGATTGTTTCTGGCCTTCCGGCGTCCCCACCAGTTACAAATCCAGCTGTATAAGCAGAAAAAGTTAACAGTGTGAGCAGGAAATCAAGCATCCCTTCCTCTAAGCAAGCTCCTTGTTGCAGTCTGCTTTTATGTGCATGCCTTTCACAAAAAGTGGCCAAATGTCTGAGTCTGCTTGTCCAAAATCGTGCTTAATTTACAGATTTTTCCTTAGCTTCTTCATATGGCAGTATTTATTATCACTCCTTTCAAGCACTTCCTCTGTCTGTAACATGCACATCTGAGTGAGGAGATGACTTACGGTACAATGGCCTCTTGGATGTTGCCCCAGATCTGCTTGCCAGCCATGACTATGGTGAGCTGGGTCGTCAGCTCTATCAGACAGCCCGCGGGGTCGCACTGCAGAGACAGACCAGGGTTACTGCACGTCAGTAAGGGACCTGCCCAGATCCTATCTACTACTACTGCACAAATGAAAGAAAGAAGAGTTCTTAAAACTTTATAGAACAACACTTAAACTTTCACCTGGACTGCCAGCTATGATACCCTCACAGGAAAGCTGTTACAGATGGGCTTTCAAGGCTCAATGTGCTCGATAAAACACACGCCAAAACATAATGACCATTTGTAGGCAGAGTAATCCAGAGATGCCTCAGGCTGACCACTGTGCAGGTACACAAAGATGGGGCAGCAGGATCTGTGTGCAGCCCCAGCAAGGTGAATCTACGGATAGCTTTCAACCCTGCCCTACCAAGCACCTTCATTTTCTATTCCTACACTAGAGATATCTAAATACTGACAGTATCGAGTAGTTTTCAAGTTTCAACTCTTTATTGAGGCCTTCTTAAAAACTTAGCAGCCAGAGGAGTGTTAGGAGATACTCTTATCAGTAAGCACACCATTATACATTGTGTTTTGCATGAAGTTTTTCCTCCACTACTGACTCCCAAGCAATACTTCACATGAAATACTGTATTTCATCTCTGTACTAACAGCATAATTAGCAATGAAATGAGGGGGGAAGAGCAAAAGCTTACAGATGTGCCTCTTACCAAATGGTTTCTCTGAAAACTTATTGCCTCAAAAAGCCAATGAGGACCCCCAAAAGCCAGAGACTACTTCCCTTTATATTAGCTTTTTTCAACCTAGAGGATTACTTTTAAGGCCTTCGGCGAGACCCACTGCTACTTCAGGAGAACTGGGGCCAAGAAAAGCTTTGCAATTTTTCACCCTTGTGACTGAGAGCCACCAATCTTCACTGCTGGTGCTTCCTTGACTAGCAACAGCAGGAAGAGTCCTTGGAAGCCCCTCCATCAGCCCCAGATGACCAGCTGAGGTCCAGTTCATTCCAGACCAAACCTGCAGCTGGCAGTTTCTAACCGCATGGCTTGGAGGGGATAAAGGGTTTAAACTAGTAGATTATTATTTAATTCACCCTAATCAAGAAAGTCCTACCTACCTCTTCATTTCGCCAGCGATTAAACATGTATGTGTAGGCACCTGGGTAACCAACAAACTTCCCCTTGAAGAAGGCCACGTAAAAACAGGATGAATAGTAGTTGACAAACTGGAACAGAAACATTTTCATAGTGAGCCTGTTCTCATACTCCATATGAGTTCTGGGAATCTCTGTGGAACCAGAAAACAGTAATTTTATTTTCCTCTATTCCCTTTAAAAAGATAGAGATTAATAAATACTCATCATGCACAGTGCCCCTGCATCTCAAAGAAAAGAAAAAAACAGAAAAAGAAAGGCAGCTACAAACAGTTCATCAAACAGTTGTTCTCATCAGGGAGCTGTTCAGATGTTTGTGTCAGACACCCAATGTCAGAGCACCAGTGGCAGGTTATACCTGCATGTCTGCACGCCAAATTTGGCCTAACCTTGATAAGGAACTGAAGGGTGAGGCGAGTTTGAGCAGACACTGGCAGCTGCAGCCAGCGTTCCATACCCAGGACCCGGGCGGGTCCCGGCCTGGGCTGAGCGCAGCTGCCAGAGGAGGGCAGCAGCCCCACGCAAATAAACAGGTTTAGCTCCCTCTGTAACCAATGACCACAGGTAGTGCTGACACTTAAGAAATTCATCTGCACTTGCAAGCAGCAAAGTAACATTACTGAGCCTTCGTGCTTATAATTTGTGCCCTTCAAGAAAAAAAAAAAGATTAAAATATGATGATTTTCTGTTTGGTTTTGGTTTTGCTAGGGGCAATTTTACATATTACTTGTTCTTGCTTTGGTCTAATTTGGCCAAGAGAGAGAGGCAGTACACATCTCCAAGACAAGAGATGGTCCATGATAAATCAAAATAAACTCAATGCAACATCCCATTAAGTGCAAGAAACACCTTTCGATTCTTGATTCTTCTTGTAAGACCTCATAAAAACCCATCACCCAACTGCTTTTGACAGCTGTCCTACCTACAGTTGCCTAATACTTTCAGCTCTCCCCCCTGCGAGCTGAATATTCTGCAGTTACTTCTTTCTATAAAGCACCTGCAGGGACTTGTACATCTAAATCATTAAGGGCAAACAAAATAAAATACATAAGAAGAGCTCTAGGGAAGGATATTTCCAGCAAGCAAGCCACAGTCCAACATAAAACCTGCTACAGCAGCAATAGATCTTTCTGGACGTGCCTGCCAGCTCTCCAGCTCTGGAGTGAGCTTACTGCAGGTAATGCTGCCAATAGCCACAGCCCCAAATCACACATCTCAGGCACAGCTCCTCAGCCTGCTCAGTCACTGCCTTCCACCCGCATTAACTTGGAATCTGTAAACCCATAGCTAAGGGAAATGGTGCCCAGAGAAAACCCTGGAGAATATGCTGTCCTGTCCCATCCCCCAGCTTCCTTCCTGTTCCACTAAAGGAAGAGACAGGACTATCTTGTCCTTCTTCTTGTAAAGGTGGCTGTCAAACCTGTCATCTGCTTTTAGAAACAGATCTTCAGGATTTCTAACTGAAATACTGCTAGATCAAGACAGCTGATCTTGCTTTGGTGACTTGTATTGAAATATAACACATGATAATTTTTAATTATGTTCAGAAACCAGCTTCTGATAACTATTCAAATGCGGGGAAGATGTTCAGTATGGCCATGGAGACAACTGAGCCATTGCTTCAAGCTACAGGTTAATGTCCCAGTGCTCACACTGTGCCTCAGCTGAGGCCAACTGCACACAGAGCACCTCCAGTGGGTTCCTTCAGAGATGATTCCCTGAAAGGTTTGCCTCCAAGAATGCTGCTTACCCATATCAGTAATCCAGATGGCTATTCTCTCATACAAGAAGTTCAGTATCATGATGATGACAAAATTGAGGCAGGAGGCTGTGACTGAGGTTGCCAGCTGGGGGGTCAGGAGCCCGCGGATGGGCTGTAAAGTTTGAGTGTTCTCCATGAGGCTGGCAAAGGCCGCATACACCGCCAGGCGGTAGACGATCACAGCGATCATGCTGGCTATGATCAGGGACACCTAAGGAAAGGACAGAGATTTGAAAGGTAGTTACAGCTCAGTACAGCTACAGCAATGCAGCTTTTGAAATAAGATGTAAGCCACCATGCTTTATACTTTTAAATTTTATTCTTCATGAGTTCAGCAGTGCAGAACCGTGAAGTACACAGGCAAAATAATCTGTTATATTAGATACACTAAACCCAACAAAATTATTTTGTTAACACAAGAAAAGTAGACAATCAAATCCCAATATTAAAAAACAAACCAAACAGTACAGAAGTATACAGACTCATAGAAGGGACGAGTCAGATTATATTAGAAGAGACAAATCAGTTTATATTGTCCACCCTGAAATTCACTCTGCAGGTATTTCTGCAGAGGAATATGTAGATATTTCATTGTAGTGAATACTTTCTTTTTTTTTTCCTTTACTACAATTTTGTTTTGGTATGGTCTGTTAACAGCATATAAGACAGAGAAAAAGTTATCCCTGTGTTAAAAGGTCCAATCAAATTACTAATTAACGACAGATTTCAAAGGCTTTTTTTTTTTTTTTATCTGGACTGAAGTGCATTAGACATGATAGCAAGAAATCTGCAGGATAACAATAAAAGCAAGTGTTAATATCATGATTAAAATAAGTTTATGATGATGTCATGATTAGTGATGAGCAGCAACTCTGGTATATGTTACAATGATGGTTCAAAAAGATGCTCACCCAGAACAATACTGTAGTTCCCGAGACACAGAACCGCACAGCCTGGCTAGTTATAGGCAAATAAGGCTCCATCTCCTGAAACAGTCAAGCAAGCACAGCACAGTTCACAGATCCATAATCTTATTCAAGCATCAAGCAGCACACAGAGCTCTCATCAGCTCTGTGAAAGTGCCCACATCTGAGGAAAACCTTCCAGAACCCACCCGCTGAAAGGGCAGATGGGAGACGACTCTGAATGTGCTGGGGGCAGGGAGGGAAGATCACAACAGGAGCTCTAAATAAAGAATGCTCTACATAAAGACAGTACTCGTAAAGGATGGTCAAACCTTTGCAAACATCAGTCAGTAGCTGAAGGAAAAAGATCACCTCCTTCATGAGGACAGCCAGCACCATTACTGTAATGCCAGGTCAGCTGTCCTACAGCTCCGAGCCCAAAACCAGATTAAATTTTAAGAAATTCTTAACACTGACGTTTCTTAAAATGATCATTTACTTGGATGCACCATGTTTTTCTACACAGCCAGAGAGCAGTTTCCTCCACTCCTTCAATTTATTTTTTTTTTAATTGAAGAAATGGCTCCATTCATTAGTTGCCAATCTCTGCTGCAGCACCAGGCAGACAGGTCTCACCCAAGTGAGTATCCCCATATAGCACACGAACAGTCTTCCATGTTCATGCAAAGTTCTCTTTTTCACAACCAATTCTAAGTCCTAAAATATCAGATTGCGTCTATTAAGAAAGGACTGCTTAAGAATGAATGCCAGTGGAAGAAGGTTTAGTAAAAAATAATCTGAATTGGATAAATCTTTGGGATGAGGCACTACAGCAGGCTTACACTCTTGGAAAAAGGGGCACTGATCATGACAGGAGAGCACAATATTATCAATAAGTACCCTGAACCAGGAAACGCTTGTTTTGTCATGAGAAGATAACGTGCCTGTATAAGGGTGCTGAAGGGAGTTTATTTTCTGTTGCACAGGAGCCCAGAACGTGCTGAACAGGCTGGTGTAAGGTGGTGTAACTACACGGACTGGAACCGCGCTGCGCGTTCCTCCCTGACACAGCCCAGCAGCAGCAGCTCTTCTGCAAGGGTTGCTCCTGGGTGGTGATATTTGTTCTTCAGCCAACCACGTTCATACCAACCCAACGTGATTTTGTTTGGAGTGTGATGTGCTGTTCTCTCAGGAGATACTGCCTGTATCTGCCTAAGTATATTTGCTAAACACAACTATCAATACTGCAGCATTGAGTCACAATGAGTTGTTTGATGATAGCAGTTAAAGGCTCTATTAACAGAACTATAAAAAAACAGCTGAAGATATAAGCACAGATATCAGGTAGTTTTACATAGGCTCATAACATTTTATACTGATTACGTACTAATAAATAATACATACTGTATACTAAGAGCAAATCTTTCACACATTCAAGTTTTCTACTCTAGAACACAATGCAGGCAGCAGTGTGTAATGACAGTTTGAATGGAATGCTTCATTATTTATGTAAATTTATATACTACTGTAATCAGCAAAACCAGACCTTTTCTATCACCTAGTTAAACAGTTTAGCACCATGACCAAATAAGGTGTTAATTTAAGGCCAGTGTGGCTAACTTGTATGATTTGCTACAACTGGTTACTGATGAGGATCACTGCACACCCTGCTGCACCAAAGCTCACGAAAATCCACCAAGGTAATAAATTTAGATGTCATAAAATAAAGGATTGTCCAGTCACTGAATTTTTATAGCAATTATTAATGCATACTTAGAAAGCACAGAACAGGGCAGTATCTCAATTCTGAGATACAAAAAAAATATATTACAGTCCAATTTCTGTTTCTAAAATAAAGTCCAAATAAACCATTCTACCCAAGCGATCTGCATTAATTTAGAGAGAGAACCATTTTCTCCCTCAGGACAGTTGTAGAAATGCACCTCAGCCATGCCAACCCTGCTGTCATCTGCTGCAGTGATTCACCTCACCAGACTCCCGGCTTTGGCCCCTGCTCAGTGTAACCACAGCCCACAGGTCTGTCCATTACTTCCCCATCCTCACAGGACAACCCCCATGGGTTGTGAGCCTGAGCATGGACAGGGGGACACACACAACAGGCAGGCATCTGTTTTTAACTAGCTAATGAAACACTGATTTACCTGAGAGCGTTTTCCAGAGCATGCAGAAGTCACCATCTCAGCAGAGCTACACTCAAACTCAGAGTGCACAGTTGCCAAAGATCACTCTGTAACTCATACAGGTTACAGGCAGAACAGCAGCATTAATGAAGGGGAAGGAGAGACAGAAAAAAATGTCTCTCATAAGAAGTAGATTAGTGTAGTTATTTCCTAATAATTAAGGAGACAAGCCCTGAAAGACAGGGCTACTGTTTATGTAAGAATAATTCTTCCCATGGTCTGGCTAAGCTTCTATTTCTTTTCTGACAACTGTGTTATTTAAGTATACTTGTGACTAAAGTAAGTTGACTTAATTACCTTCCTAGGTAATTCTAGGAAGAGAAAGGATGATTAAATAATATAGAAACTTGAGGTGGTAGATGTTGTATTGGAGTGCAACCATCTAATTGTAAATTTCTCATATAATCTCCATCTAAATTAAATTTAAACAAAGACAATTAACATCTAGTAGGTATTTATACAGAGCATTTAACAGAGTTAAATAGTGTGGTTAATCTCAATTAGATTTACTACAAAGGGCTTTAGCAACCTTCATCTCTCTAGAGTTCCCCAAACAAGCCAAACCACAGTCAGTCCCACTCGTGTATCTTTAGATCGAGACGACTGCTTCTTCCTGTGCTCTGCAGGGAGGAGAAAGTTTAGAGCCCTGAAGATTTCAGAGACTGCTTCCCTGAAACAGGAAGGACACTGTAAAGATCGTGTTAGCCAAGTGAAAGCTATCAACTCTGCCTTTGTATTCCCAATTTAATACATCAGTTTCCAGCAGAAATTAAAATTAGTAGAGGATAACTAATGAAAGTGATACACAAATTCCAGAAGCAAAACTGCCCTGTTCTCCTTTATTCTGTCTCAAAATCTTAAACAAATGACATCTGCAGGAAAAGAGCTATGGTCCAACAGATGGGGTAAGCCTGTCATGTGCAGGAGGCCAGCGTGCTGATGGCCTTCAGTTCTTGTCACCTTTAGACCAGAAAGCAGGAGAGCCACACCACACTGGCCCTGCGCCAGGGGAAACGAGCCCCTGCATTCATTGGTGCTAACACAGCTATGCTGCTTTCAGCATTTCAGTGCTTCTCTCTGACAGCAGTCAATCAACCAGCACAAGCCTCAGCACTGGCTGGATGCCTTCAGCGAGAAAACAAAACATTTCCAAATCCTGCTCTCATCTTGGAGGCCATTTTTGTGTTCAGTGAGGATGTACCAAACTCGCTGCTGCCATGAATCCCGCTCTCTGGAGATGCTGTAGCCAGGGGCCTGCCCTGCTCCAGGACAAATGTGGCACTGCTTATGTGTGGCACACAAATCTTTGCCTTGCCATGAGATGTTTCTGAGACAGAAATCTCACATTATCAAACTGTCAGAATGCAACCAAATCTGTGTGCGTGTCAACACAGCACACTCATTACCTGAGTTACAGGATTCTTCTTCTTTTGGGTGCACTTGGCCTCGTACTCAGGCCTCAGCTGCAGTTGTTGCTGTTCCTCCTCAAAATCGACCAAATCCCACTCGTATTTCAGTCTAGCTTGCCGTCTCTTCCAAAACTCCAAGAAAAGTGTAACTGCAATTTGGCAATGTTAAAATACAGTTAAGGGAGAAGTGAAGAGGATAACGAACCAAGTTAAACTTCTTTCTGCACTGGCTCCTATTCTGTGGTCTTAGTTACTAGCTAATGGAATTCCAGAAGCAGATGACAAGGAAGATATCAAGACAGGATATGGGTAATTCCATGGTTATGATGCCCATGTTCAATTACAGTTTAACTAATTTTCATATGCAAATAGCAACACAGAAGTAACACATGACTGTGGTAATTTAACTAACTGCTTGTGTATAAACCTGTAACACATAAACAACTATTACAAATAAGCAGAACTGTTTTCAAGTAGTATGTTCAAAGATTTCTGTTACTTTTTGATGATTATTTGATATCACGGTCATTGTACAGATGGTGAATGTCTGATGCTGTTCAAATGATGAAGAGCGAGGCTGGCTTAAGAAATTTCTAAGAGACTAAAGGGAACTAATTTTATATATCAAGTAAACAACCACAAAGACTATAATACTGTATAACATTTCTAAAGCCCTCTATAAACTAGTTTAAAATGTAATCCTCTAGTAATATGACTGTTGTTATTTGAACTGGAGAGGCTTTACTGTTTACACAAACACGGGGAAGCTTATCTTCTTTCTGCAGTTCTAAAACCTTTTACTGATACTTCCTGAATGACTAATCCATGTCACTCAAATGCTCATGCTTAAAACCAAAAAAAAGTTTAGTAAAATAGCCATACATCATCATCTTATTTGAACTTTTTTTGAGAATTCACTATGAAAAACGTTAGTGGCTAGATACTTCAATAAACACACAAACATCTTCCATTAGCAAACAAAGATCTTTCTGTGTTAATGAATTATCTACATACAAATCAAAGATTTAATTATGATATTTCCTACAAACAGTATGCAACAGGGGAAAAGGTTTTTAAGGAAATAAGAAACATTACTGTACTATCATGCATCTATAAACCTTCACAGAGTTTAAGACAATAACATGTATTCAAGACAATGTGATCTTAAAGTCTGAACCAGACTTTCTTTGTGAAACCATGCCAGCAGAAAGTCAGGAAATCCACCTACTTCTGCATTACCAAAACATACTATAATGTATGAACATCACTGGAGTAGAAATTCTCATCCTACAGGTGATGCTAATGAAGTGGTAGTGATGGACCACCACTCAGAGCAAGGACACAAAAGCTTTCAGTGTCCCCCTCAGGAGTTTGCCCAAAATCTCATCATTGCTTGACATAAAACTTATCTGATGTACTCACCCCATATGCCCATGAAAATGGCAAAAAAAAGAGTTGCCACGTTGTCAAACAAATGGGAATACTGCAACAGAACACACAGGGACAGGTTAGTACCAAAACAGTTTTCAGTATGAACAAAAACGACAAGTGGGTGGAGAAGGAGACACAGACCTGGGAGGACTCACAGGTGGTGTTCAGTCTCCAGTAGTCACACTCCCGGTCACAAAGAGGGCACATGATGATCTCTCCTCCAATCGCAGAGTCACAGATTTCTTTGCTGAGGAGAAAAACGTTGTAAAGTGCCTGTTTTCACAGCTTCTGACAAACTTACGTATGACATTTATTTAAAAAAGAAATTAAGAGTTTCATTTTTTCACAGCTCAACATTCTCAGCTTCACAGACAAGATGCCAGCTCTTGTCCCATTCACTGGTGTTAACCTGTGGCTGGTCTGGACAAGCCAAGGAACACAGCAGCTGCTGCAAGGAGGAGAACTAGCAATCCACTTGGTATGGGCTTGCTGGTTTCTCAGTAACAAGTTGGAAGCCTGGAAGCAGTTGTACTGCACATGCACTGTCTTCAGGTGAGATGTAAACCATGTTATTTCTTGTGGGGTTAGTAGCTGATGAGAAATAAAGGTTTATATCTCACTGGAAAGGTAAAAAGCTCTCAAAACACCTTTTCTAAAAACAGAGGTATTAATCAGCTTTGCTATCTACAGTAAAATTTGCTATTTCAATTTAACTGCTACAATGGGCTAAGTTTACAATCCTATGATAGCCCTTGAGCATCCTGAGAAATCTGAACATGTGTAGAGTATTCCCAGGTGAATTCTGAACCTAGCTAAAATATAACTCTCAAAACAACGTAATTCAATGGAATGGATGAGAATTTTAACCTGTTATTCGTCTTTTATGGTTAAACTTCACAATTTTCTGGAAGCCTTCTAACAAAAAACAGTAAGCAATGAAACGTTAACTCTCTTTTCCTCTGTGAAACTGTTCACACTGGCCCCCAAAATCCCTGAATGCAATAAATCTTGGGACCCTTAAAGGAACAAACACAATGCTTACTTTAAAAGAAGTAAACTCTGGCTTCGGAGATACTGGATCCCTCTTTGACTGGATGACCTTTGACTGTCCTGTGCTCATGTTTTGGTACTACAAATGATCACCTACTCAAAAAGGTGAACGGACTACTTTGCAAGAGTTTAAAATAGAAAAGCTTAAGACAACAATGAACACTGGAAAATTTTGAGAGATGTCAGTGGCAGTCTTAGGGCTTTATGTATTGCAGACACTCCAAAAGAACAAGCTATTGCCAAATGGCAATAAAATATTGCTTTTCACCTACAAAATGAGTCTTACTAATTGTGACTGTAGCTGTTCACCACCATTTCCATCATTAGAGACACCTCAGGAACAAATCTGTCTCCTCTCATGAGCTGTAAAAGCTTGTTAGCTGTGATTTTTTTCACGAACAGTATTTTCACATTGCTTAGCTTTTCCCATCGTAAGCCCAGGAGGTTTTCAACACTAAACTCACCTGCTCATATTTTCATCCATTGTAAACAAGCCATAAAGAAAACACATTAAGCCAACAACTGCAGCAAGGAATAACATCTCAGTGTAAAATCCCAGCCAGGCAAAATAGATTCCAATCTTCTCACCATAGTACTTCCTGAATTAAAAAAAAAAAAAAAAAAACAACAAGGCAATTAATAGGAATACAAAGGAAAGTTTAAACCTGCAATAGAGCAAAGTAGCCAGATTCAAAATTAAAAACTTGGCAAAATTCTTAACAGATGAGTAAAGGAAATGATGTACACTGGAAAAATGACACTTGAATCTAGGTGTGAGAACTTGTGCCATGTGAATGAACCTTTTTTGAACCTTTTTTAACTCCTAGCAGAAGCTCCAGCTTTAAATATCATTCTTTCTCCTTCCCACAGGTTAATATCAATGAAGATTTATTTGTTTGATTCTCCAAGGAGATATACAAATGAAACTGGGCACAACAGTTCAGGTCATATGCTTGGAATGAATGTGTAATTCACAGAAACACAACTGGTTGTGTTTTGAGTGGGGCAACTGCAACCTGTGAATAAAGTAATGGCTTCCTTGTATCGTATGAGATGAATCAAAAAGACCTTGGGTAAGATTAGTTTAAATTTAGGTTTAGTACGGAGTTAAGAGTCAAACTTCAAAACTGATGTTATCACTGTTTTTCCAATTTCAAAATTTCAAATCAAGCTTTAAAAATTGTGTCAGATACTGATTACAAAATGCAAAGTATTATGTGTCCCTCTACAGCTGAATTATCTGCAATATCCCTGACCCTAGGAGCACTGGCTAGGCTGATTTGAAAGAAGACATTTTCCCAGTTGCTAGTAAAAACCTGTGTCATATCTTTCAAGGACCTGCTGCTTCATTAAGTAGCCAATAATCCTCATATCTTAAAAGTAACAAAAGGATCCCAACAGGATCAAGTTACAAATGAATACACACTCATATTACAGAGAAATAAAACAGAGGCAGCACTTTACCTGATGAGGTCCAAGGGCTGCTCCTTGTAGAACCGCAGGAAGCGGGCCCACTCCATGTACAGGGTGTACCTCTCGTTGTCACAGTGGGGGTCATTGGCCTTCTTCCAGTACTGGCACTGGGAGCAAAGCAAAGGAAAGGTGCAACACCTCACCGACAGGCTCAAATGCTACAATGTAGGAAACAAAGTCTGTGCAATCTTTGCACTCTACTTCACCACTTTACTTAAGCAGAATCCTTTTTATATATGTTGTGTTTTAAGATAACAGACATGAGCCAGCAGTGTGCCCAGGTGGCCAAAAAGGC
Organism: Merops nubicus; assembly: GCF_000691845.1. Taxonomy (NCBI): domain Eukaryota; kingdom Metazoa; phylum Chordata; class Aves; order Coraciiformes; family Meropidae; genus Merops; species Merops nubicus. Next base: position 35,801 of record NW_008600643.1, read on the forward strand.
CAACAGCCTCCTGGCCTGGATCAGAAACAGTGTGACCAGCAGGAGCAAGGAGCTGATGGTGCCCCTGGACTCAGGACTGGTGAGACCACACCTTGAGCACTGTGTCCAGTTTTGGGCACCACAGTACAAGGACACTGAGGGGCTGGAGTGGGTCCAGAGAAGGACAGCGAGGCTGGTGAGGGGGCTGGGAAACATGCCTTATGAGGAGCAGCTGAGGGAACTGGGGTTGTTCAGCCTAGAGGAGACTGAGAGGAGACCTTATTGCTCTCTACAGCTACTTAAAAGGAGGTTGTAGAGAAGCTGGTGTTGGTCTCTTCTCCCAAATAACTGATGATAAGATGAGAGGAAGTGGCCTCAAGTTGCTTCAGGGTAGGTTTTGTTTGGACATTAGGAAGAATTTCTTCAGTGAGAGAGTGGTGATGCATTGGAACTGGCTGCACTGGAGGCTATGGTCTAGTGGTTAGGGAAATGTTGGGAAGAAGGTTGGACTTGATGATCCTATAGATCCTTTCCAACCATAGTGATTCTATGTTTCAGAAAACTTCAGTCAGTCTCAGGCACTGGGTTAGCTGGCATGCAAGCACAGTGTGTCTGCAGCAGCATCCTGCTGGTGCCACACACTCCTGTGCACTACAGACACTGCAGTGAATGGTTTGCTCCTTTACACTGGGGTAATATATGCAACTGCAGAAGTTCAAACTTCTCTAAAGTTGAAAAATAATGCAAATTTAATTCCCATTCTCTGTACTTCAGTCTCACTGTAAACTGCCCAGCCCAAAGCATTTCACTGCGAGATGTACACTTGGGGGCCATAAATTGCAGCAGCTTCCCACCTCCAGCCAGAGCCCTCTCATGTACTCGGGGCTGTGGCTCCACCATGCAAGGCAAGGATGTGAAAAATGAAATTCTGACATGAATTCACTTCAGTGGTGTTTGTCACTATCCTCCATCTACCTGTCAAATACTGAGACAATTATGGAACTTCAGGTTTCCAGAAATGAAACTGCACAAAATAACCACAGTTTCCAACAGCTCTTGTAATTTTATTTCTGTGTTGTAGAACTCTGTCTTTAGAAATATTCAGCTATGTCAGATAGTCAGTTTGGTTTCCTTTTGGTTTTTTTTTGAATGTCGTTAATGTCATTCAACATTTAGGTTTTGAATGTCTTCAGCATTTAAGTTTAAACAACCTAAAGTTCAAATTCTAAAAATATTTTAAAAGGTTAAATAGTTATTTTTTAGACAATGATTTGTGAGTCTGGCTCAAGATTTTTGCATTTTTTTCATACGACTTCTTAGCATTTGAGGTTGGTAGTGCTTGTATAGAAAAGATTCTTGTAAAACTGCTTTTTATTATCTGTGGTTTGGTACCACAGTACCAAAATACTTCCCAGCCTAGATCAGTCATTAGACAAGTGACCACACCACACTGATCTGCAGGGCCCATGGAACAAATCTGATCAGTCCCAACATGGAATGGTTCCAAAAGCAGTTACCTAACTCCAGGTAGGATGTGCTGCTGTATTCCTGCAGTGTGTCTACATACACACCCTGTACACACACACACAGCTGAACGCAGGCATCTCCAGTGGGTTCTCATTCCTTGTCATCATCTTTATTATGTACTATCACCTAAGCTGTAGCATAGATATTACAGGAATATACTATAGAATAAGTATTTTACAAATTACATGACTGACACAGAAGTATATGCTAGAAACTCATCCAGAGGCAGAAACATTTCAGCACCTAAGAGCCAAACAGTAGGGCTGGCAGACATGTCTTGTGCAGTATAAAACAGAATCAATTACCAGCACAAATGGAAGGCTTGGAGAACATTTTCATTTCTGCTGGGAACAGCAAATGTCACAGTAGGTAAAAGAGTAAAAACACTGGGGAATGCTCAAGGGAGCAGAAAGCTGAAATACTTACATCATGAAGAGGATATGCAGCTGTGTAGGTGCCATTATTTAGCAGTCTCTTAATCCCAAATTTTTTCTTCCCTTCTTCTGTTCCGTATGGACATCGTGTAAGAATATAATTAACCTGAGATTCAAACACAAGAATTTCAGACCTTCCCTGCTTTAAGGCCATTTAACAGAAACCTGTAGTTGTTTCACACGGTGTGTAATCTGCAAGAACAATACGCAAAAGCAAAAAGTGTTTCTTCAGAAGGCCCTCCCCCCCATAGGAGACCCCTGAAGGCACAGCTTGCCTTGTGGACATCCACAAGATCCATTCCAACAAGTACTATTCCAGATTTCTGAGAAAGATGCACAGGCCCCTGGGCTTCCTCGCCTTTACCAACAGATATCACTGTCTATAAACTCCTTCCTTGCAGGAGTATCCCAACAGGACCACGACAATCTACATGTAAGGAGAAGCAGGCAACTTAACATACGTACTATTCTGTTTCTCATGGAGGGTGAGAAGAACGTGTTCTCGTCATTAATGAGGTACAGCTCCTGCTTGTCCTTGCTGAATGGTGCCGTGAAATAATCTGGTTCAGGATGCATCACCTTCTCGGGAAGCCTGAGTGGTGCAAGCATACAGTCCAGGGGGTTCTCCACTGTGGAGGGGATGTCATTTTCTTTGATGGGAACTTTAATGTTCAGCACTTCTGCATACGTGATCAGAACCTCCCATGGGGCATGGATCTTCACAAAATAAATCTTGCCATCTTCAGATTCCTGCCCCAGGGAAGTTAAATCAGACATCAGACTAAACTGGGTTTTATTGCGAGATTTATCAGAGTAGTTGTACAAAATTCACTGCCTTTAGTTTTGAATGCTTTATAACAAAAAAAAGAGAGGGAAATAGGGAGATATTTTGTGTGTATCTGTGTTTTAAGTGAAAAGCTTATCTGAGTGGTTGGTTGTTCATGAAAATAACATTTGCACTACTGAAAGCTCATGAAGGCTTTTCAAACTACATTAACCTTGTACACCGAGGCCTAAAAACTCATTGCACTCTGAGAGTGTAGGAGTGTGCAGGACTGGCCCCTTGGCAGCACCCGTCCTGCAGGGCCCCGTGCTGGACTCTGAAGCTATTCCTTCCTGGAGGGAGCAGTTTTCCTTCAGCAGAGCAGAGCACACAAGACTGCAGAAACCGCTTACCAACCAGAGCTAAGATCTGTTACAGCCTCGCAGCTGTGATAAGGAATAATCTTATCACAGGCCTCACCCCACAGCACATGCTCTTTACTGTTCCTCTGCTTGCACAGCAGAAAACAGCAATCAAAAAGTGTTTTTAACAGACTGCTCAACGAATCCCCAGCTGGGGATGTTACAGAGCCTGAACTTCGTGTGGAGTTAGTCTGCCCAGCCGAATGTCAGGCTGAGGGAGACCATGCTGCCTGGGGAAGTCAGCAGCCCTGTTCTCCAGTTATCAAACAGAACAGCAACACTAATGAAGCATCCTCAAGCTGTTACACCAAGGTCCTTCCTCACCACCACAACCAGTGGGCACACATTAATCCAGTCCCTGAACTCCCACACGTGTTACTGGTTGCTAGGTGGGACCACATCTAGCTGGGAGCACAAGTCCCATTTGCAGGGGCTAAATGAAGTCACAGCTCTTCTGGGGCGTCTCACTTTTGGTTACAAAATCAAAACCCACCACTTCCTCCTGAACCAGAATTACTTTGTTCCCACAACTCTTCTGAACTTATCTGGAAAAATAACTCAGATCAGCACATATCCTTGTTTTGTCTAAACTAGACACACTTCACTGAAATCTGCTAGAATCATTTGTAATTTTTCTTAAAGAAACAAAGTAGTATATATCAATTGGTAATTTGCAGGTCTATTTCTTGGTCCTATTTTTTCCTTTGTGTGTGTGTGGTTTTTGCTTGTGTTTTTTTTTTTGTTTGTTTGTTTGTTTGGGGTTTTTTTGTTTGGGCTTTTTTTGTTTGTTTTTCTTTTTACCTTCTTGTCTTCTGTTTCTAGTTCCAAACCAGCCTTTTGCAGATTGCTCTCAAATTCTCTTCTTCTTTCCTGAAAAGAAATAAAGATCCTTTATTAAATGACCAAGTCAGCAACCAGCTGATCACTTACTGATGACTCCACTGTTTTTCACCCCTCCTAACTGCCTTGATGACAACCCCTTACTGCTATGTGACCTTTGTAAAAGAATGCACACATTTTTTCAAACATAGGTAAAAACCCACTTCCTTTTCCTGCTTGTCAGTGGAGTAGGCTGCCCTATTTGCATTGCATTCAGATAAATGAATACAGACTGAACAACAGCTTTAATGACCCTCAAATCTACACCATGAACACTGAAGTATTTTCCTGTGTTAGTGGCCTTGCCTTTTTTACTTGTTACATCTGATTTCTGTCAAATATTATTTAATATCAAATTAGACAGCGGCCTAGATAAACTGGTAAATATGATAATTCCAGAGGTCTAGCACATTCTGGGGGCACATACAATTCCATGCACTATTTTTTAATTAACTGATCCCACAACCCTGTCTGCATGCACCTGCACAAACACACCAGAGAACTTGTTTGCTGGCCCACTGATCTAACAGAGGACAATACAACCAAAAGGTGATTTATGATAACATTTGAAAGGACTATACAAAAGCTGACATTCAAGCTTGATATCCAAAGCTATGTGCTATTCTGGATTACATTTTCTCCACACAAAGCACGCTGGCATATGTTCTTTCCTCAGCAAACACTGGATGAGAGCCAAATAAGTCAGCTCAGAGGGTAGAGACACCAGCGAGCTCCTCCTCCAGCTGTGCTGCCCTGTAATAGAGCCAGAGGGTCTGGCCCCATCTTACTGATCTTTCCTCACTATACACTTTGTGTGAGGAATAGCAGTGCCCTAATGGAAATTATGCTCTTTTTACCACCTTCCTCTCTTCCCATAAGCCACCTTCTCCAAAGCCCATGTCAACGTACTATACTTTCCAGTCACTTGAAACAACCATCTCTGAAGGAAAAAATCAGTCTACTGAAAAAAACCAATGCTCCACCTTTTCTTGCCAAATACTGCTTTTCTTCATGTTGCTGTCAAAGGCTTAAAATGGACAAAATGTACCATTGGAGCACTGTGGCCTATAAAGGAGAGCGTCTAGTTGAGGATTCACCTCTTGAAACACTGCTGTGTTTATCTTGGAAACCTGTCCAGGGTAACTTCACACTTGGTTCCAATGAACCATCCTGATAAGAGTAACAAAGCAAGATCCGAAGTCCAGCAGGACCAATATGCCCAGCACAGAGGCAGCACTGCATGATTAGCTATCCAAGGGAGACAGGCAACTGTTATAAACCTGCTTCTTCAGAATGATGCTGTTACTCCTAGTGATCAATAAACAGGAGAATAAAGTAATTTTGAGCTACGTGGTGCCTGTGAGAAAGCAGAAGTTTCTGTCTGACATGGTGAAAAGTGGGAAAGGATCAGATAAAATTCCTTTCTATGCGCCACTGGGGACAGGGAGACTTTGCTTCCACTGAGCATAGGAACAAATTACTCTGCACAGAGATCCCAAAGTCCTAATGCTCTGGAGTTTCTTGTGAAGAAATAACACTTGTGGACAATGCAGACTGTGTCTTAGTCATACATTAATAATTTGTTAGATGCTTTTAAAACTTACATTTATTTTTCCACGTTCACATACATCTCATATACGGACAATATATTTCCACTTATCTGCTGAAGGCTTTGAGAAAAACCTTCTCAAGGTTTGTCTCACAAAAACTCAATCCTAAGTTTTGTTTAGAGAGACTCTGTGGTTAATGATTTATTCATTGTTGTGGTTTGAGGCTTGGA
>NW_008600644.1:0-1245 GCF_000691845.1 Merops nubicus
CCCCCCTTCCCTTTCACGTAACACCTGGGTGACCACTTTCTCCTGCAAGGAGGGAGCCAGAGCCCTAGACTGGAGTTGTGTATGTCTTTCAGAACCCTAAATGTCCTCCTGTGTCCTGTCCGGACCATGCAAAGGAGGAGCACTCATCAGGGAGTTGCACTCCAGACACCAACTTCAGGTCATGGGCAGTAGTTTCCAAAGTTTGCCCCCTTACAAGCATACGAGCCAGATGCAAAACTCACTTGCTTGATCTGAATTCCTTTCATATCTCAATGTGAAAGTTTTGGATCTATGGTTTTGCTCACAACCAGCTCTGGGAAGACTGCACTGAACACACTAATTATAACCCTGATAATCAGACTGCTACCTGGTGGCCAGGGCCATCTTGCATCCTTTCCAAACTGTAGCTAATTCTCTCTCCCATTCTACCTCCGTCTTGCCTCTGGTTCTGCATTGAAGTGATGCACTGCTACAGCTCACCCCAGCACATGCCTGTAAGGGCATGAATAGGGGTAATCTGAACTGTGCCTACTGGACCACGGCAGACTGCCTCCAGCCACCCCCTCAGTCAGCTGCCTGAGCTATCCTTACACACTCTTGATTTCAGCTGTGCTGTTCCTCAATCTTTTCTCTTCTCCTGGTATTGTATCAATCTCTATGTTTCAAAAGTCAGCTGAGCAAAACCTGCTTAAGCAAAACCTTTACTCAAGTGATTTATTGGAGGTCTTCCTATCATTAACTCAAGACGACCCATCTGTACAGGAAAGGAGCATGAAGAGAGCTAGGGAGGGTGCACACTACAAAGTGTTTACCATGTATTTCACCATGCATGTGCTCTTAGCACAATGTATCTTCTAACATAAAGCTATGCTGTTCTTGGCACACAGTATACTCCAGATTCAAGACCCAGCTGCCTTGGGCTGCAGGTGTGCTTGGAGTGCCCTAACCCACAGCCAGTGGAGCATCGTGGCTGCAAGGAGAGGAGGCTGCGGGAGAGCCACTCCGCTGGCTAACCTGCTCGGGGGCTCCTACAGAGGGGAGGAGGGGCAGGAGGCTGAGGTTGCCTACCCATCTGAGTGACCAGGAAGTGTCGCAGCAGGGGGAGGGGGTGCTGAGGAAACGGCTTGGGGTCCAAACAGAACCCAGCACTTGGCTGCGAGGAGAGGAGGCTGCGGCCTTCTCGCTTACTGAAGGGGAAGGGGCGGAACAACAACAAAAAAACACAAACAAACCAACCAAAAAAAA
>NW_008600645.1:0-3418 GCF_000691845.1 Merops nubicus
CCCGGAGCACGAGCGGCCCCGCCGACCCCGCTCCTCCTCCAGCCCGCACCCCCCTCCGGCCAGGGACAGAGCGACTCGAGGGTAAACACCTACGCGTCCCGCCGGCGCTCGCAGACCAGGCTTTCCTCCTCCCGCCGCACAGCCCCGTCCCCGGCGGGAACGGGTACAGGCAAAACGGAAACGGAGGGTGGCATGCTGAAAAACAGCCAAAAAAAAAAAAAAAAAAAAAAAAAACAACAAACCCAGCTAGCAGATATTTGAGAGATTTGACTTCAAAAAAAAAAATCCATGACAGCGCCCAGAGGGCGGCAAGGCTGCCGGAGCCCGGCACGGTACCGGAGCGAAAAGCCTCATTACAGCACGCCTGGAGCATTGCTGGCGGCCGGGAGGTTTGGGACTTCTCCTACCAGTAACTGCACGGGCAGCATGGCGGGTGGTGCAGTTTAGTTTTATTTCACAGACAAGTCCATCAAAAATTAAATACCAGGGTTTTTTTGGTTTTTTTTTTTAAACATTGAACAAATATGTACAAAATATGAACAATATGAGGTAAAAAAACCCTTAAGAGTTTTAAAGAAAACCTGTATGTACAGAAGCAGATATGTATATGATGGGCGTTATCTTCCCACGGCTGTGTGTCTCGCTTGTCCCCCACAGCTGACGCCTGTTTCTCTCCTGCAGCAGGGCTCTATCACTCCCTGCATTTTCTTCTCAAATACAAAATCCATAAAAAACAGCACTAACGATTTTCAAGAAGAAAAATATATTGGGTTTTTTTTCCTGCAAATGGAACCATCCAGACTGCAGGGCAAAGTCCTCAAAAATCTGAGAAGGCACATTTCATCTCACATAAAAGCAACAGTGAATCTGTCCAAAGACAGAGGAACAGAGGGATGTCTCGGTGGAGAGCACCACAGAAGGTAAAAGGATGTGAGCATAAGGCACTTGTCAGGAGGATCAAATCCCTTCTTATTTCACAGAACATGTTTCTCTGCTTGCAAAGGGTGTTTAAATTAATCCATTTAAAATACACGTTTACACATACAAAGGACTTAGTCCTGCAATCCATGCCCACTTCCACACTAGCTAGATAGGAGTTTTGCCTGATCACCAACAGCAGCAGACTGAGACCCCTCACAAGTAAGGCCAGGGTGCAGCATTATATTCCAGTTAGAACATCGATTCATGTACAAATATATCTTACAAATAATTAAATACAAACCATGTTCCTTTAACCAAATCAGACATCTGCCAAAGATGGGCTCTTCACAGAAAATGTTTCTTTTTCTGCTTATTATGAGTCTATTTGGTTGTGCTGTTTTGTTTTGTTTTTTTTCTTCCAGCAGAATGGTAAAAGTTTTCTCCTGTAGCATAACATTCTTCCAAACCAGCCCCTGGTAAAGTCCAAGCCAAGTCAGGGTCCACTCTCCTCATGGGACCATTAGTGGGTAGGATTGTAATAGTTTTTATCACCTTCAATGTCCACTTCTTGATCAGAGTCGTCGGAGACATCTGACTCCAGGTCCTCCTGTGAGGCTGGTGAGGGGGTGTACTGTGACCCATCCAGGGAGACCTCCTTACCCTTCTGCTCAGGTGTTGGGCAGCTCTCTGGCCTCTGGTCACTGTGACTGTCAGCACCTTCCACTTCTTCTTTTTTGGTGGCCTGGGGGTTTTCCTGCAATGAAAGAAGACTGCTTTATACAGAAATACAGGTCACAGAGCCAGGAAGCCTGGGCATTCCATCTGTGTTGGGTGGGAAAACCACCTTGGGTTTCTTGCAGGAAAAGGCAGGTGTCCCGCTACCTTCCTCGGCCTCCTGCCTATAAACCTGTGTGAGTGGGACTAGGCCAGGCGGGAGCTCAGGCACATGCAGGGGCTCAGCTCCGATCCCACTCCCCAGCGGCCACAGGGGCCGCTGCCTTGAGTAAGGCTCCTTGGTGATGGTTATCGCAGCCACTTCAAAAGAGTCAGGAGCTGCCAGAGCCCGGGAACCTCTGAACTTTTGTCTTTAGCAAAGCAAATGTTTATTATGAGTCTACAAACACTGACACACAGCTTCCTCCTGCCCTGATCTTTCTTTAATTACACCCAACAGCAAAAGGAGGGAGGCCAAATCCATCGGTGCCCCAAAAGCAAACCGGAAAAAATTACTAATTAAGTCAAAACTCGAATTAAAACACCCACTGTTAGAAACAAACCAAAACCCTGTTTCTGAAGGCAAGAGTAGCCCTGTGTCAGCAGCCGTCTGGGAAGCCCAGTCCCCTAAGGGGGCATGAAGTGATACTCTCAAGAGAAAGCAGGCAGAGACACGTACCCATGATATAACCGTGTGGGCTCGGAGAAATGGATGCGACTGAATGAAAAGGAGGAAATGACTTAAAATGGCCGAGATCCCAAGCGAGCTCTCCGGACACTGCAGCACGGGTCGGGCCCCATCAAGGAGGCACCACTGGGGACCCAGCCTGCCTCTTGCTGGAGTAAAGATTTTTTTTTAAAAAAAATCTGAGTACAGCTTAAACCCGGGAGAAAGTGATTAGTTTTCTTAATATTTTGATATTAAAGGTTGATTTACCAGTAAAACTTGGCTGTCCATGTCACACTTACTGAAGCCAGACTCAGGCCACAATGCAGGGATTTTTCACACATTTTTGAGCCGAGGGGCCTCGATCTGGCTGCACCACACAGGATTGGGCCCTCTGGGCCATAAAAGAAAGATTTATCTGCTTGAGCACAATTTCTAAGGGAAGGGAAACTGCTTCAACCTCTCAACCTCATACACTGTAACCATTCGTAAATGAAAAGTAAAAGCTACTAAATTTTCCATGCAGCTCCTCAAAACAAACAAGGCATTTGTACCTGCCTCTCCCACCATTTGCAGAATAAATCGGCTTGTGTTTAATAAGAGAGGGCCATTTAAAAGACCAGTAAATATTCTTCTCCAAAAAACTGCCTAAGTAATTTAGTGACAATTACTTATCTTCTCCATGTTAATTGGCTAAACAACATATGGGTTTACAAAACAATTAGCGTGGAGTTTTAATAGGCAGTGTGTGAAAGCCAAGCATAATTGATATAGGAACTACATTAGGAGCTTTTAACATTAGTGCTGCCTGATCGAGCCCTCATGGATTCCAGCATGACTATTTGTCTTTTTAATCAAGGTGAAGAGGTTAAACAGCCTTTCAGATGACTTCTGCATACAACCTGGAATAGGCGAGCATGGTGTAAGATAAGACAATTAAAATACATATTTCTATAGAAACGGAAACATCCCCGTACCTGCTTCAGACGCCTCCATTTGGCTCTGCGATTCTGAAACCACGTTTTGACCTGAGCAACGACAACGAGAGAAGGCACAGAGTAGTCTCGGAGGCAGTAAGCGCCGGGAGCCCTCCCCGAGCCACGGGCAGAAAGCAAG
>NW_008600646.1:0-4453 GCF_000691845.1 Merops nubicus
TTGATGATCTTGGAGGTCTCTTCCAAAGGATCCTATGATTCTATGCTTGAAATGGGGAAAAAACAGTATTGAGAAGCAGCAAAAATCTAGATCATGGTGCAATTGCTGCCTCTCTGAAGACAATAGCAAAAATCCTGCTGGTTTCAATAGGATCACATTTTCAGATGAGCAAGTCACACTAATTCCAGCATTACCACTAATGAATTGAGAAGTCACTTAACAAACCAGTACTTTGATTCACCTAGCCATCAGTAAGCTACCAAAGGAGTTTATAAGGTTTGCGGAACGTCAATAGTTGCAAATTCTCAAATTTTTCTTTCAAGGCATTCTAAAGCAGCATATTACTAGCCTTAATCTAAAGTACTTGTACTTTAATGAGATACTTCCAGAACAGAAATAAAACTTATTATACCTGATATATTAAACAGCACCAGAATATATGCACTACAAAGACGCTTGGGTTTTGAGAGAGCAGATACAGAGAGATGATGACAATAAATGCTGTAATCCAAGAAGTAAAGAATTACACTTAATTGTGTCTTCTCTGCAGGCAAAGAATGAGGTCATGCTTATATAGTTGACAAAAGCTTCACTGCTACAAGGCCCTTCTGAATTTGGAATAAGCTCACACTTCAGTTTTGATTTGTGGTGAATCTGATTCCTGTGTTGGATGTTCTGTGCTATGCTGTTTTTATCAATCTGATATGTCAAATTGATGGCTATCAAAAATCCATCCTGATCTGTTTAAAATGCAGAAAGAAAAAAGAGATGATGCTTACTATACCTCTTTGGCACATGATAAAAAGTAATAAGCTGACTACCATTGTAACTGTCATGTTTTTATCTGTTGAATATCACTGCCTTTATTTTTAAAAACTGCATTGATCCTATCCCATAGCAAATTTAACATCAGAGATCTTAAGAGATCAGTGTTTTTAAGACATGGTCTAAGAACAAGGCTCGTGGTAAAACTGCATATCTACATGACTTTTAAAAGTCAGATTTCATTTCTATCACTGCAGTAGTTATACCAAGCTTAACATAGTTATATCAACTTAACAGAAAAAAATACCATCCGAACAATGTTTGACACTGCTGTAACTCTTACTGTTCACAAAATATCTTGTAAAAAAAAAAAAAAAACAAACAAAGAATCAGCCATGGGGAATCCACTTTATACATGTTATTGGAGAGCACCTCTCAAGTGAAATGCCACAGCTGTTCAATTAAACCGTGCAATACCACGGAGCAGGTTAACAGCCGGCAAAATACCATCATCCACTTGAAAATGCAGGAACTCTGTAAGCAGGGCGCTGTTGTTATCTGAACTGGAATTTGACCAGGATGTGAAAGTTTACTTAATGGTTTTCACAAAACAATTGTCGTATGCTGATCAAGCAAGAGGAGGTTTCCAAGAGCAGTATCATTAATGACCTCCATTCATTGCTAAAGCCGGAGCTGTAAGAAACAAACTGCCTCAGGCCAGAAAATCCAGGTTTCTGATCCTGCAAGGTAACTGCCTTCAGGCAGTTGCTGTTAAGAGGGCAGCCAGAGCTGCAGAAGAAATTGCACTGATTTTGAGCTGGTCTACAATTTTCTAAGACATAACTAACACAATTCAAGGACTTGCATTGAGACCTCAGCAATTTCTTTTCTTGTTTAGCTGAGCTTTTTCTAGGATGTTTTAAACAACACCAAGTGCCTAACATAAGTGATAGCTACCAAATTGGAATTGTCCCTATGTTGGACTTTTGTCTTCACTAAGGAGGAAATGGGGCAGAGGCAGAAAAGGAAAGAAGTTTGGAGTTTTTTTTAGTTACAACAATATCACATTACACGTACTACAGAATTTACATAATCTTATGTTCCTACCTGTTTACCTTTACCACTATAACATATAAAAATTACAAACATCCTTGCTCATATTAAGATTTTATCACATTAAAGTATTCTGTATCACCTAAAGTAATTGTTTTCCTTAAAGCAAACCAGATACATTTCCTTAAATATAGTAATTCCTAGGTTTACTTAAGGGGACAGTCATGCTGAAATGCAGAATTGAACAGCTGAAAACAAACAATTTATTGAAAAAGTAAATTTGATATTGTAAAGAAAAGAAAAAAACCCCTATCAGTTATTGCTTTCTTTTGACTATGTAATATTATTTCAATTAACATTTTGGCTTCTTTTATATATTTTCATATTTTATGGGATTTATGATGTTAAATGTTATCACTCCATTTCACCTTACTAAAACACTGGGAAAAAAAAAAATCAAAACTTTTCAGTGATTCTAAATAAAACCCTGTATTTTAATTCTGGAAGTTTTGGGATGTCTATTGCTTGCTCAAATTCAGAAATTTTTAAATGTTAAAACATTGGACCTTGCTGCAGAATGGAATTTTTTGGTAGTTTTGGTAGTTAAGTACAAGCCTGAATTTTAGGCAAGTTTCATCATCTGTTCATGTCACTTGAAAGAACAAATACTTTTACCTGTCAAGATAGACTCTAGTCCATTGTCTGCACAATTCATTTACCAGAAGTTAATTGCTTGCCAATCATAAGTGATTGATGAATCTGTTTACCTCACAGTGACTGACCTCCAATTAATAGAAGATTTAAAAAATAGAAAAATCTGTTTCATTTCTTTCCTCAAAGAATTTCATAGTATTTCCTGGTATTTTACAGAATTTTCTGATACCACAACTCAATGGCTTCAGAATTCTACAATATACAAATATCTTGCAGGTATCCTGCTTAGTGCCCATTTTCCTCACTCCCCATTTGTTCCACAAAACCTGGCTAGCTGCAGCAACCCCTGGGCTTCACCTCCCTCGTGAACGTCTGTGAATTACTCCAATTGCTTATAAAAATAAATGAGGAAACTTGTTATGGTCTAAACCCATTAGCACTCTTTATGAATTACATTTCACTAACTAGTTTCTAAACTTGAATAACTTGTATGCTGCCTGTCTTGTGCTGAAACAAGAAGCCAGTGAGATGGGGGAAGGGAAGAAGGAGTGATGTGCATTTAAAACCAGCTGTATAGACTACTGGTTTTCTTTTTTTTAAGGAAATACTTTGTTCAGTATGTCATTCTTTGTAACTGTCACATCATAGAACCTAATTATTTAGATAGGAAATCGACTCCATGGCTATTTGGTCATTGCATGGGGAACAAGGCTGCCTTTTGCTTTCCTGTAAATTCTGACCTTTTTTTTTATTTTTGGTCCCTTTAATATCCACCTATCACTTCTACTTTTTAACACTTCACACCCTCTGTCACTGGAAATGGGGCCACATTCTTTCCTAGTGTATAACAGTGCAACAAAAGAAACTCAAATTTAGAAAGGTAAGCAGCTAAGGAGCACCTTACCGTTTCAGAGACACAAACTAACAGTCACTCTTCATAACTGGACAGTCTACAGTTTCCAATTCATTTAAGGACTAAGTAAAAATTAGTTAGGTCAGACCTGCCAAATTCATGCCAATTCCACGTCCATAGAATGAGGGAGTGAGATCTTAAGACAACCTCCACTCCACCCTGTTCTAGCTCATGATATTCAGATTAGTATTTGTAACCAGATTTAGCTCACACACACAATTTCAGGATGGAGGAGAGGTGATGTAATTTGGATCTGGGCCCAGCTGTAATAGAAAACATTAAAAAAACCCAAACGCAACGACAAACCCAACAAACAAACCAATGGACATAACCAGCATAAAAACATGTGTAAGCTTTCTTTAAATAAACGATAAAACACAGAACCCTTTCAATTACTTTATTTCTCTGTTTGCATTCCCCAAAATCTGGAAGAAAGAACACACTAACTTAAAAGAACATTGAAATGTGAGTTGTTTCTATTTTCTATATAGTTCTTCAATTTCTAAGCTATAATTTCTTCTGTGCAGTGGTGACAGGAGAGAATGATGCCTACCTCAAAGCCAAGTAAGAATTTTATCTTTACATCAGTGTTACTAGCATGCCTATTTATTTTGTACAAAAATTAAAATATATATAGTACATAGTACTGAAGAGTAGAAAGTGAAAGGTTTAAATACTCAGCAGAAGAACAAATTGCCAATTTCCCCCTCATCCATACACGTTATTTATTGTAAAATAAAGGCACCTACAAATAAACCTATCTGGATTATGTTTAAGCACTTCCATAACTTAAGATTGTTTCATTTGCCTGTCAACACTCTACACTGTAAGATTCAGGCCTTTGTGGATGGCAAATTGTTGCTCTCAAGTGCAACTGGAGCCATTATCACTCCTGTGTTGTTCACCAGGCTCAGCAAGAAGACATTTACTAACCATGGCAGCTTCAAAAAAGCATGCAGAAACAAAAGCTTCCAACATATTTTGACGTAGATCTCCAGCTGACGTGGAACTCCCCTTCATATGTGAACAGGAGGCAAAGGAAATCATAGAATCATAGAAACATAGAAT
>NW_008600647.1:0-2537 GCF_000691845.1 Merops nubicus
CTTCGCCTTTCTTAAGGTTTTGGCTTTTCACAACCAGGCTTACGGCCGTGTGACTCAACGTTTTGGGAGGAAGATAGTCCTCCTGCCTTTCAGATCAGAAGCGGGAGTCACACAGACTTTGGCAAAAGCAGAAACAAGCCCCACGGTTTCATCTTCTGGTGTTTGCTTTACAGATACGCTTTTACAACACGATTCATCTTTAAAAGGATATTTAATATTTGCACGGCTTTTTTACAGGCAAATCATTTTAGGTTGTGCTGTGAATAAAATCCTCGCTGCCCTGAAGCCACTGGCACAATGGCAAAGATAGACGGGACTTCACCCTGTATTTTTAACACATCCAGTGCCACATTATCTAGCTATCAAATATGAAAGTCCTATTCAGGCTGTATGATAACATTTTAGCAGCTACTACCCTCGAGGTCTGAATCAAATCCTATCGAGTCTGAAGCATGTCCATGTGAAATTCAGTTTCTGGCCCCTGCATCCCACCAAGCAACCAAAGCTCTCCTCAACACCAAGCCCCACGCAGCTGGCTCCCCAGGCACGGTGGTTTTGCAGTGCTCTTGGCACTCCCCCGGCTGACCCATCCTTTGCCTTCTTCCAAGCAATCGATCCAGTACATGAGTCTCGTATGTCAGCCGTTAGTCAGGTCAAAAGGTCTCCTCTGCTCAGCATCTCCCAGGGAATTGCCTTGATTATTCCCTCTCCTCTCTGCTGACAGACCAGCCTGCTCTCCTTCTGTCGCCGAGGAGAGCTCTCCCAGCGGGACTGTGCTGGAGAGTGGGAGGCAGGGGCTTCTCCAGGCGGGGTGCAGCAGTGGGTCCCACGTTACAGACTGTCCTGAGAGGGCGTGGTGGCCCCAGCATCGTGCAGGCAGGCATGCCACACCCAGGGGTAGAGGGATTCCTGCAGTTGCTGGTCTTAGGTTATTAAAAAAAATCCTATAATGTGCTATTTTTATTATTTACCCTTTGCAGTTTGTATCATTACAGATGTGACTGTGCACTGAGGACATTTTCCCTCGCTGGAGGTTTCAGTAGCTGTGCCTGTGTGGGCTGGTGACATTTTCTGAACCAGTTTTCACCTTAATCATAAGTGTACTGATGACTGCTGTGTATTGAACTGTTTTCTACAACTTTTTTTTTTTTTTTAATTTAAAAGATGCTATCAAACGCATTATTGAAATACACAGCTCTTGCTTAAAATGTCACCACAGCTGATGGCAACTTACTGATGTCAGAGAACTTCAGGTCAGGCATCTGAGCTTTTCAAAAAATTTTTTTCCTTCAAAGAAAGCATTTTTAGCTACAGAGCAGTTGTAACTCTGGTGTGCTGTACAGAATAAGTTTCAGAGCGTCTACTTCAGAATTCCCACATTAAGGAGCTGCTTAGCGTCCGCAATCCTTTGGTGTGATCAAAAAGAACAGGAGAACATGAAGAAGTCCAAAGAGAAACTAGCAAGAGGTCAAAGGCATTTAAGGATTCCTTTTGAGAAGCAAAGTGACATCTAAAGGAGTGAAGGTAAAAGAAGACATAGAGAAAGAAGGTCAACACTGAATGTGAAAGAGCTATGAAGTGGCTCCTATTGTGATATCAAAGTGGTTTGATAAATCAGAGTGATGTGAACAGTCAGTCAGAAAGAATTATACCATTGAAGTCACAATATTTGTTATCAGTCTGCAACTTAATACATTCAACAAGGTATTTAAATGAAAACAGTAAAAAATAAGGTACTTCCTGCTTTCATAGTTCCTTAAATATTTTTGGATGAAATGTAACAGCTGTGGTTAATGGCTCTGGAAGCTGAAGTTCTGTTTCCGTAGAACAGCAGTGAAGTATATACATCCTTCCCAGGATCTAGTTCAGTTGCCTGCTTATTAATTTTTAACCATTTTTATGAGATTGCCAAAGAAATTTCCATTTGTGGTGACAATTTTGCAAAGTTAATATTTACTGATTAAACCAAATTATTGCACAAAGGCCGTCCCACGGCCACAAGGGTCTGATGCAAAAATATGCAATTCGGGAATCAGGAAAGACTAGGGAAGCACCAGTCTGGGCAACAAATTTGCTGGAAGGTGCTATCCCATGAAGTACGTGCCTGCCACCCGTGACCTGCAGCACAAAGTGTCACCAATGAACAGAGGCAGCTCCAGCACAGGCTTCCTTTAAAACCATTCTAATGGCCAAGGAACTCAGGCCCTGAAGGAGATGGCCAGTCCTCCCAGGATGAGGAGAGCTGTCATGGGTCCTGAGCCAAGCTGGCAGGGCCCGGGGTGGGAGGAGGTGGGAGAAACACGGTGGGACGTTGGCCAAGGGGAGAAGTCAGTAAATAACTGAAATTAAGTAAATTTTCTTAAAATCCACGTGACAGTCTGTGATGGAGCAGCCAGATAAAACAGGGATGCACAGAGGAGGGGGGCTCAGCCGGGACCTGGCGGGGGTGAGCGCCGGCAGGGCGGTGCCGGAGTCCTGTTCTTCACTCGCGGGCACAAGGGCCAGCCCGGTGTCGGCCGGAGGGCGGCGGGCTCCGT
>NW_008600648.1:0-2335 GCF_000691845.1 Merops nubicus
AACCAACCCTGTCCCAGCCGAGCCAGGTCACATATAGTCTGTGATCATAGGTCCAAGGCAAGAGTTTGGTAGCTATTATCCTTAACAGCTCTATATAATAAATTTAATTGTGAAAATTATTTTTTAATACTTACGTTCTGTTTTATTCTTTCCGATTTTAGTCTGTTAGAAGTCTAAAAGAATAAACATAACTTAAAACCAATCCATAAACTACGCTTGCCACAAATAATTTCTTTATATGTGACAAAGCTGTCAATTGAAATTCAAAAACTTTCCAGCCAAAATAAAGAATCCTATAAATACCCATTTCTGTTGTGAGTCATCATAAGTAATACTAGAACATCCAAATATAATGCACATGAAAGGTTTATGTGGAATTTTGATCAAAGAGAGGGCAGAGCATGACTGCACGTTATTTTCCCTTTTTTTCTTTGAAAAAATCAAGAAATTTTTTTCTTTAAGTACTACAACTTCCAACGCCAATCATTTTAATAGTGGGATAGGAACACATTAGACATCCCAAGATATATTGAAAAATGCATTTTGACTGCTCAGTATTTTCCTTTTTCTTTCATCACTATAGTACTTGGGCATCCCTGGTTGTTATGGTAGTTGAGACTGCTCAGGATCTTTTGCATTCATAATTTTGTGAGAAATAGCTAGTAATTCTTTGCTATATCTCTTGTTCATCTAATGACTAGAAATGCTGTTCCAGAGGGTTTATAATCGTTAAGGTTAAATTTTAACAGCTGCTGGGAATCTGTAATGTATGCTCTGCTTCCTATGAATCTCTAGCACAGTAGCAAAAGAAAAATGCTGCTTTGCAAGGCAGTATCAAAAGCTATCATAATCCAAAGTTCCTC
The DNA here is from genome assembly GCF_000691845.1 of Merops nubicus. Lineage (NCBI taxonomy): Eukaryota > Metazoa > Chordata > Aves > Coraciiformes > Meropidae > Merops > Merops nubicus. Next base: position 864 of record NW_008600648.1, read on the forward strand.
AGTAGTTATCCTTTGAAGATGAGATTATGACATGAAAGTCATGTTCCTTTGTGCTTCTGGAACATCCTGCTGTGAATCATCATTACGGCTTAAAATCAACAAGGAAGTATCTGCTCATATGGAAATCAGAAGGTAAGAAACAGTGCCAGGCATAGGTTTGGATCCAAAACCACTTCCAGACTCAGCCTGATAGCAAAGTAGTTTGCAAGTAGATTGGAAAAATCCTCTAAACTTCAGACAATAATACAAAAAAAAAAAAACCTGAATAATTTGACTAGTCATTAACATTTTTTAAGAATAATATTTTAAAAAAATATCAATCAAGCTTAAATTTCTAGCTGTATAATTTCTGAGCATAGTCTTTCTACACAGAAACAAAAGAACAATTTGGAGAGACAAAGGTTTAACTGAAGACCAGAGTGCATGTGACAGAGGTGACAGAAAGCTGTTCAAAAAGAAACCTATTCCAGGTTTTTGTTCCAAAATCTTTTTTGTAATGAATTCCCATTTAGTTCTCTAAAAAAGATTTCTCCCCAAACTGTCTTTCTAGATGAGAGTAAAATCCCCCTAAAACTCCATATAACTCTTCATCAGGTTGCCCTCTTTCAAGCATCTTTCTAAAACTCGGGTATTCGGTAATCTCTGCATATGACAAAGAACAGGTAGTAAATATAATTGCTGTTGTCCCTTCTGATAAAAAAAATGTGCAAAATTTACTGTTTATTGTCCTGGCTTTCCTACCTCCAGCAAAACCCCTTTCTAGACAAAAGACTACTCACTACAGGTGAATAAAGTCTTTCAAAAAAAACCACTACTGCACTGTGGGATTGACTTCGCTGTGCCATCTCCTTGATACTGCAATAGAAGTTCTAAAAATCATACAAACAAAATTAAAGAGTGAAAGTTGTGGGAATTCAAAAAAATGCTGATTGAGTAACTGCAAAAATAAAAGAACAATATGAGATACTGATCCTTGAAATCGCACTGGCTAAAAGTTGAAATATACTACAGTTTTATTTCTTAATATGGTTATCGGTATTCAAAATGTTTCTGCAGTCACATTACTGTAAAACTGTCTTGGACTTGTTTTCCACTGCTGATACATAACTGGGGCATCAGTGGGACATAAAGAAGTTATATCGTTGTGGCAGGAACACACCCAGAGCTGCTGTCATGGTAGAACAGAATGCATAGGAAATTAACTTGAAGTTAAGGAAATGAAATAGGGATAAAATGCAGATTTCATTTTAAGCTAGGCAATGTTTCTTGCAGTCTAAAATAACTCCTCTAGTGCCAATCTTGTAAAATTTCATTACAACACAATTTACAATTACAAATGTTAATAATTTCCTTCAAAAACCATTGGAAACTAAGAAAAATCTCTAATTTATCATACAAAAATAATTGAGGGGCATGTCAGAAAAAAAGGCTATCAAATATTAATACCTGTGTGTTGTGGTTTGAGGCTTGGA
>NW_008600649.1:0-6125 GCF_000691845.1 Merops nubicus
TCTGCTCTGCCCGGCCCGGCCCGGCCCAAGCTACGATTAGCTGCTCTCCAGAGACCTGTGACCTCGGGGAGGCTCAGCCAGGGCCCAGGGGTCTCTGCAAGGCTAGGTGCAGCTGGCAGTGCTGGGGCATGAGGCCCGTGGGCTGGGCACGGGAGCAGCTAGAGGGGGCTTGGACAGGTGTCCGCCCTCAGCTCCGGCTTTTCCAAAAATAAGCCTGTGGGCTGCAACCAGGGTGTAGTATTGTGTCAGTGTGTGTTTCACCGTGCATCAGTGTTGGTAAGAGTACTAGAAAAGGGGTATGTAATGGAATAAGTGGAAAGTAGGGGACAGGAGGGTTGTGTTTTCTTCGACTACTGAATTTATTGTTTTTTTAAGTGCAAACGCTGGTGAAATTTTCTGTGATAGGCCCTTAGGGGGCTTCTCAGGCGGTTCCTAGACCCCTGTACCAGGGCGCAATGGGGCCTGCAGTCAGCAGGGCAGGCAGGCTGAGCAGGTGCCTGATACCCGATCCGTCACATGGGCTGCATGAGGCACACAGTGACAGAAGTGGTGATCCGTTCCAGCATATTTTAAAAAACCCTACAGATCATGTATTTTCTGACTGCATAAGTTTTCTGAAAGCAAGATAGATCATCTTATACCAGGATCTGCTTTAGCTTTTTGAAGGAATGTACTGGGTGGTTAAATGTCTTAATAGCAACTATGTGCAACCCACCAACTGATATTTTCATTGATGATAAAAGGCTGTCAGACCTGTTAAAACAATCCAATAATCTAATCCACTTGATAAGTTAAATCATATAAGTACATGATGCAAGCATTGTAGTTGTTTTCCTGTTTATAGCAGTCATACAGCTGTTGCTTTGCTGGGATTAATTTGTCTCCAAGGGGTTTCAACACTGTCCTCCCTGGTGCATTATGAGAGCCTGTAATGTCATGTAATCGGGGCCATATTATTTTTGTCGAAATCTCTGGGAGTGATGTAAGAGGAAAAAGGAAACTAGCTAACTCCCAACCATTTGACCGAAGGTTAAATTAGTCTTGGCCTTCTACCAGCTGGACCTGAAGCTTTTCAGTCAAATATTTATTCTGCCCTGCTCAAAAAAAAAAAATTTGATGTCTTGTCTTTTCTCCCATGTTGTGGTGGTTTTTTTTGTTTTGTTTTGTTTTTTGTGTGTGTGTGTGTGTGTTTGTTTTTCTCTACTAATGTCACACATTTTCTTTAGTGCTGCGCCTTTATTTGTTGTCGAACGCATCACTGGGACAACAGATGTCACCTACTGGAAGGTCTGGCCTTTGGTTCGTAATTCCTGTAGATGCTGTGGAATACCACTGGCATTAGACTAAATTTTAAATAGGTTGTATTATGCTGTGCAAGAAAACTTATTTTTATTGTGTATAGTAGCTGTACAATTCACAGTTTCAGTCCAGTGTAGTCCAAGCTGCCCTGAGCGTGGCCTTTCATAACACTGCAAAAACTGTTTATTTGCCTGAAAGATGCTAGAAAATCTCAGTGTAGTGATGTTTCATAGGTGCTGTAAGTCTTGCTGCAGACTGTTCCAGACAGTGTACAATCCGAGAACCTTCAGTCATACAGAATAACCAGCATCTGTTGTGGGCCTATTCTCATGTCTATTTCTACATGCACTGTTGTATTCTGTCTTGGAGTCTTTTTGTTCACATTTGTGTGTACATGTTTAAGGCAAAAGATGATAAGGTTTTTGAGATTTTTTAGGCAGTTAGGTAAGATTCTTGATTTAATTATAAAAGGCTGGTATTAAAGTGTTTTGCTCTATATTATGAGCAAAAAATGTCTGAGAAGATCAGAAAGAATATTGGCCTGGCCTTTAAGAAATCTGGTTGCTTGTCACCATTCTTTGGTGTGGAGGATGAGTTGGGCTGCCACAAGAAGAGCTTTCTAACCAGAGTCAGCTGGACTGAGACAGTCATGACGAGAAAAAATTATCTGGTGCGCCAAACTATGGAACACATTCAGAGTGGGAATGGAGCAGGGGAATGAATGGGAAAAGAGGTGTACTTGGATATTAAGCATTGATGAGAGTTTGGAGTTGTGCAACATTTTGCAGAAGTTAAAACTGTTTCTTAATGCATCTCACTTGGATGCCTTCTTTGAAATGCTCTTCTGCTCATGACTAGTTATATATTTGAAATGCAGATGGATTTTTGTGTAAGCTCTTATTAAACTCCTCACCATTTTTAAAAATGATAAATGTGCAAGTCCTATTAGGGGCCAAATCAGAGAGACATATTTTGCTTGTTGAAGAAGAGAATCATAATTTTTAAAATGCTGTTTTTATATATATCAGAATAAAAAATGTAGGTATCAGGTGGTCAAATGGTGGTCATAGAAAGAAACCTGATTAATAGCTGAAGATTTGTTATACTAATCCTGTCAAATCCTTTGTTACACTAACATATTCTGGTGATCTCTATTTCCACAATGCTTTAAAAAGCAAAAAGTATAGAAATTATAATCTATTTATATGGTGGTGTTTTTCTTCTGGTTAAACCAATTTCTGAATGGAAGATTTGGATGGGCATCACCAGCAACTCTTACAGAAACATGAAGAAAATAATCAAGTCTCATGCATGTGGAAGTTATACATGACTTATACATTGATATGCTGTTGTGTAATTTAAGTTTCCAAATAAAGTCACAAGAATTCAGTACTAGCCATGTATCTTTTCAAATTATTTAGGTGAATCTTTCAATCCTTGCAAGCAAAGCTGCAATTAATTAGTGTTGTATATTGCTGTTTGCTAGTTCATGTAGTCGGTATATGAGCAAAGATAGTTCAGAGGTTAATTTTCTTTTCCCTTGGCCCTGCTGGGTGGACTGTGGCCACCCCATGGGAAGTAAGGGTTCAAAAGTGACCTTGCAAGTTGTTCTCCATGGGAAGAAACATTGGAGGCTCTGGCTGGGGGACGCTCTCCACCCTTGGGAAGAACACAGCTTGTTTTGCATCATTTGTTTGCACTGGCTCAAGCATGTGATTGTAGTTGTGAAGGCAACTGAGTTGTATGCAGCACCTGGTACCTTTTAGGAAGGTATTGCACTGTAATTGCACTCTGAAGAGAAACTGGCAGGAGCTCAGAGCACACAGGTAGTGTGACTATGTGCAGTTTGTTCAATGTTAGACAGCAAGAAAATAGTACCGTGACTAGAAATAAAAGAGCAGAGAAAACCAACATGCAGGCTGGCATAAATCACACTATGTACTTCTGTGACTATGGAGACAAAAGAAAATGTGGGAAGAGTTTAGGAGAAAGTGTATCCTTGTTAATTATCTGATCAGTTTACAAAATCATTTTAGGATGGTGATTATCAAGAACTAGAAATGAACTTCTACTGTTTGTGCTTACGTGTTTTCTATCTCCATTTTTCTAAAATTACAGCTATCTTTTACTTAAAAGTGTACATTTTTTAGTGTTTTTGTTGTTGTTGTGAGGGTTTTTTTGGGCATTCTGAAGGCATTGCTCTGCCTGTGTTACCATGCAGTTGTGTATTGGCACCTTGACATTTTGAGTCCTCAGGATTTAACAACAGTTAAAGGCTCTGCGCAGGGTTTCCTGAGTGTCACCCAGCATGTTGTATACATGGTTCTGTAACTTTGCCATCAAGTCATCAGTAGTTTTGAATTTCAAAAATGAAGCATTGACTGGTTTGAATTAATCTGGGTAAGGATGTAATTTCCTACATTAGGAACCTGGTCGAGCTGAATCTCACCCTAAGTTGCTACATCTGTGCTGGAGGTGCTGTTACCTGCTTTGTGGGTCTAATCTCTCATTGCTGTCATAAGACATCTAGTCAACAGAGCCTAGAAAACAAACTCATCTCAACCTAAAGCTCTAATCTGTATGCCACTGCTTGTGCTGGCTGGATCTCTGTTAGAAACCTCATGGTCCATCTCTAGAATCAACTTTTCAAAGGTTTTGAGTCAAGCCACTACAAATTGGTATTAAGCATAGCCAACCACAAGCTGATGCCTGATTGTTTCCTTGAAGTAAAGCCTGGCAGATACCTGAACACTTATCTATCCCACTTCTCAGAGGTGCTGAACTTTGTCAGTTCCCAGCGAACTCAGCAAGGATGAACAGCGCTCAGGTCCTCTGCAAGCTCACCTCCTGTTGTGGGGAGAAAATTCAGGAATAGGGAGAGGAGGAGGATGCAAGGGATTGAACTGTGTGCATCCAAATAAAAAAACCCCTGCGGCCTGAACATGTGTAATGCGTGTGTACACATAAAAATAAATAAATAAATGGCTTAGAGGCATATGTAATTGTGGAGCTTGCCATTTGGCTGTGGAGAAGCAGGAAACAACACACGAAAACTGCAGTAAATTGATATAAGCACTGAAAAGCTCATTTGTCTACAGTCAAGCCCTAGTGAAAGTTGATGGTATTATTTATTAGCTGAGAGATCCTGCACTGATTCTAAATATGTAGAAATGAATGACTGGTGTGGCTATTTGTAATCAGACCCACCCCCCCCCCCAACCTAAGTTCTGAAAAGATCATTAGTTCCAAAGAATTTCAGGGGCTTTCCTCAGCTCAGTTTGATAGAAGTGAAAAGTAAATTTTACTCCTACAGATCTTTAGACAAACAGAATTCCTTTGGAAGGGTCTCATCAGTTCTCTGTGTATGTGTTTGCATGTATTAAATGTTCCTTTACAGTAATATAATTACAGTGTTGATATGCAAGAAACACAGCTCAGGAAAAAGCCTGTACCAAGTAGGGCACTGTACTGGGAGTTGGGGGATCTGTGCTTGGTCCTAGCCTTTGCAGCAGGTTTTCCTCTGTACTCTTGGTTGCTGCATTTGTTTCTCAGTCAGCTCCTTGTCTGTGAAATGGTAATAATGGTTGCTTTCTTTTATTCCTGGCTTTTCCTTTTACTCCTAAAACCTTTGAGGCTTAGACCAATCTGTGATGTTTGTAGAGGACAGAGGCTCCATGGGTTTGATCGACTGCATACAAATAATCATCTTTTTTTTATGCGCCGTGAAGGACAATTGACAAAGGTGATGCAAAAGAAAGTAAATATTGTTGTCCCTGCAGGCCATTGCAGCTGAAATAACTTGATTTTATCATAACAGTTTCAAAATGGGTGCTTACCTTGTAACTGTAACTCCCGCAGTTCTTGTAACTTAGATTTGTAGCCCATCCAAAGCCCAGTCGTATTGTGAATAAATTCCATAGAAAGTGCCTGCACCTGCAGTCTCATGAAGATAGGACAAGTTTCTTTCCAGGTCTGAACTTCTTGAACATACGTGACATAAATAGGTGGCTGAAGCAAATTCATGGTTTGGGATTTGGTATGGATTTTGGAAATTTGGTATACTGTGTGAGATTTATGTAGCTTGATTTCTTATACACAGAGGAACTTTTCCATTTAGATTTCTAAAATAATGCCACTTAAAGGACAGTCACTGAAGGTTGTAGAAGAGGAGCTGTGCAGGAGATGTGCTCAAGCACATGACTGGCCGTGAGGGGTGAGGCCCTGTGAGATGTATGAAGGGTAGTGGGGGAAAGAGGAAGTGCAGGCCTGTTTAATCCACCCACTCCTGCTCCCCCTTCCATTCAGTAAATATCATCCTGGGTTATTAGCTTTTCTCTCTGCTGAGCAGCGTCTACAGTTGCTCAGGTACTTCTTTGCCTGTGGTTGCAATGGGAGATGTTTTGTGACTTAAGCTGAAGTAAGTGGGCATGTCTTCCAGAGCTTTAATAACATCTGAAGCAGGAAGAGATTTGGCTGTGGATAGAAACTCAGCAAGTCTTTGTGATAATTTATTTTGAAGGTTATAAAACACGTTTGAACAATGAGTTCTGAACATATAGTACCTATAGTGCTGTTTAATTTCCTGATAAAAATAGATTACAAAATTCTATAAAGGTTGATAACTCTAACTGGAAAAAAAGTACATTGGACTGGTTAAGACAGGCTAGTGCAGATGGGTCTGGTGATGACACTGAATGCTGGCTGCCATGGCCGAGTCCAGAAAGTCAATTATATTTGCTGCCTTGACTCTGCAGTCTTAGTCACCCAGGAACATAGTCTAATAAGAATAGAATCGAATCGAATCTCTATGGTTGGAAAAGACCTCT
>NW_008600650.1:0-7044 GCF_000691845.1 Merops nubicus
CCTTAGCACAGCTACCTCCTCCTTTAGATCCTATATTTTATATTCTACATTCTCCTTTATTTTAAACTTATTTAAACTGTAGTTAGTACTGGGCTTTTCACCTGCAAATCATTCAGTAATCTAGATTTGCTTTAGGAGATTATGGAATGTTCACTGGTTTATCAAGTATAAAACAGAGAGGCCAAATTGTTTGGTGACATCTTTGTCTTACTTCTCAGAGATGATTCTTGTTTCTCACAGAGTTTTGCACATGCAGCTAAATTTGGGAATTTTTTTTGGTACACTGCTCTGCTTCAGCGTGCGCAAATATATCATCTTCCCTCTTCTTTCGGTCCCTAGAGAAGTGACACATGGACAGAGTGTGTTTACAGATATTCTTGCAGTAAAAGCTGTTTGGAGGAAAACATTCAGCTTTTTGAGCAAGTTAGACATAAGGGTGTGTTACCTGTTGTTAAGTACAAACCCCAGCAACAGCAGCATACAATCCTGGCTCAATTATATGAGGCATGGGGTGCTACTCAGCGGTCAGGCTCTAGCGTACAACATGGCAAGCTGAATGTGTTGGGATAGTGCAGTGAAAAGCTGGTATACCAATTCAATTTCAGTCGAGGGATGATGCAGGCATTTTAAAAAGCTTTTGTACAGGAAAAAAGGAGTGAGTTAGTAAATGATGGCAAGAAACTCTTCTTCCAACACCACAACATGGTGTTAGGTACTAAGGATCCTGGCTAACACATAACATACTATTGCTGTCTTTGTCGTAAGAACATATGACTCCTTCAGTGTTCTGTGGCTATTTTACCTTTCATGAGACTTTAAAATTAAATGTAGTTTCAGAAAGTTAAACACTCCATCAAGGGTTTATATTCTGTACAGATCCAAAACAGCTGTCCTATATATTCCCTTATTAAGCACATAGGGAGTGCCAATATTAAATTCAAAACAGACACACGGTGTGTTTCTCTTTCAATAGTGTGAAGTTCAAAAGAATAAACACTGTCTATTGTTAATTAAACAATGTATACACATATACAATGCTATTTAAATCCACTTTCAAAACACATGGCCTGAGTACTGAGCTGCATATCTGAGTCATACTCCAAGACAGAAGTCAGTAAAAATTACAGATGTCCACTGCAGCTGTAGTATCCATTATGCTTGGATTTAATCACAGACAATAGAAATCCCACTGCAGGCCAGAAAGCTAGGAAGAAGAATAGGCCATAAATCAAGCAAGTAACATTGCTGTTGCACTTTTAAATGACATCTCTCCATTAGAGATGTCTAAGTAATGGATAGGCAAATTGTGACAATTTTATAACAAAAATCCTTAAATGGATCACTGAATGTCATTGCATTTTTTAAGACTACAGCTAACATATGAACTTCACATTCATGTGACTCTTTCAACAAGTCTAATTTTAATGTAGAGATGCTGGGGTGGTTTTTTGTTGTGGGAAGATGAAATACCTGAAACTCATCATTTTTGAGATGCACAGTGCCAACAAATGTCCTAACAACAGCAAAACCTCTATCTTGTCACACAAAACCAGACAGTCTGGTGGGTGTATCTGTCCTGTGTGTCACACATCAGGCAGAGAAAGGAGGAACAAGAATATGTCCTTTATGGATACAGCAGGAGAAGTTTTTCTAGATTTGCAGGAAGGGACATGCATATTCCCAAGGATATAACCTACAAGTAGAAACATACCTAAAAGAAAGGTGATGCACAGAAGAAAAGCTTATATGCCTGCAGTTTAACTTTACCTTAGTTGGCTATCTTTGTGAATGAGTAGAAGCTTGAGTTAAAAACATCCAATATATTGGCACAATTTTTGCCATGAGGAAATTAGTATGTAACCCAAGGTGTGGACTTCAGTTTTAAACTCTGTATGAGACAGCACTTGTTCATTTGACCCAATCAGAGAGTTACTTATAATTGTAGGGGGCCCAATCTGACCCTTTGGTTCCCCAAAATCTGTCGGAGATTGTTCCATTCCTGTCCCACAAACAAAATGGACCTTTAAACAAAAAAAGCCACCAGCCTCCTGAAGCCTCTCCATGCCCCTTTACTTCATGTTATCATGGATTCTATTCCCAGTGGCTTTACCTGCAGACAACTTCTACTCATACCCAAGGAGACTTGAATATCTAATACTATCATGTTTGATTTCAGAAACACCTTTTGGACCCAACATGGCAGCAGTGATTCCAGAAGGCAGACCAGTTTTTGGAACTCCTTAAAATATACATTGAAAGTCATTACTGTTAGGTTTTGATTCCTTTTCTTGTTTTCTAGTTGTAACCCGTTTTTTCTAGAAATCAAATTCTTGAAATTTTTGAAGGATTTGCATCATCACAAATCTTACAGCTAATATGCAACTGTGATGAATTTATAGCTGCAGTTATTATGAGGCAGAAAATTCCTAAAAAATGCTCAAGAATATAGAACATTAAAAACAATATAAAGGTTTTAAATAATAAAAAGTATCAAGGAAAGTAAAATAAAATCAGAAATCACAGTTTTTAAATTCACGTTATTCCCCAGAAAATGCTGCAGAATTTATGTGTCTGAAATTTTTTTCAACACTGAAAATAATTCACAGATGTTTGAGACCATCTCTCTTCAGTGCATTCTGGGATTGAAATAGGTTTGGTTATGTTTTCCATAATATGGGTAGGATTCTTGCAGTTCTCAATTTAATTTCTTTAGTGATATTTCAAAAATCACTTGGAGATAGAAGGAATTCAGAAAGATAACTATATCCTGTAGTGTCTTGGTGTTAGGGCTCTGGTTGAAGTCCCAGTGAAACCCATGGGATTAGCAAGCACTGGCTGTCAGGTTACATCACAGGTCTTCACAACTGGGACTTCACAGCAGCTCGTACGGGCTGTTCAGCACAAGAGTCACCATGAAAAAGAAAACTACCCTGCCAAATCTTTGGGGTCAAATCTGTGTCAGGTCCTTAAAACTACTTTCATATCATATGGATGATTCCACAAGGTCTCAGCCTGTCCCCTCCTCAGTCTAATCACAGCTGGGTTGTGCCTGAAACGTCTCGTGAAAACTCCAGTGCTGCAAGTTGGAGTGGCCATCAGACAAAAGACAAGACCTGCCAGCACGTTTTCTCACCTTTTTGAGAGTGGCCTAGTCAGTGCAACTGATTCAATTGCTATCTGAGTCAGCTAGCAACTGCCTGGCTGAATGGCATATATGAGGAAGAGATCATGATTATTTTTTAACTTTCAAAAAATCAGTAATTTGTTTTCCTGTAAAAATATTTTGAGTTATCATAGTTGTTTTTTTTTTGTTGTTGTTATTTGACCAGTTAGAAACATCTAACAAATATCCAAGCACTAAGAAAACTACTTCAGTTGAGGAAGAGATATATAAACATTTCTATCTGAAATAGGCTTCATAGCTTAAAGACTTGCTGTTAGTCATTATTTTTATGTAATTCTTCACTCTCTTGTTTCTCTTTTCAGAAACCTTAATATGATTTCAGCATGGCTGCAAAACCTCAAAAATTGCATTTTTGTTTTTATAGAATAAAAACTTTTCCCAGTCCTCACCTATTTCCTTTTATCTGAAAATACATTGTATGGAGAATTCTCAGTCACTATGAACTGTGGCATAATAAAGCTCTTCTAAGTTTCTTTTGAAAAGCGGCTAAAAGTTGAAACTTTCTGAAAATAAGTTTGCTATTGTATTCTGTATAACTGCAGCACCAAAACCCAGTCTCAGTTGCCCATCCATGTAGAGAGTTCAGTTTTCCCTTTAACTTAACTATCAAAAGAGCTCAAATGGATCAGACTCCTGGTCACAAAACAGACTTTCAGAGTATCTGCTTGTGGAAGGCTCAAGTGGAGCTAAGTCAACAAAGGCCCCAAATCAGTGTGCTGAACATATGTACCTCAGCACAACAGCAACTGGGGCTTCCACCTCACTATTGCCAGTAGAGGATTCATGTATTTGAATGTATCTTCTCTTCCAGGAGAGGAAAAATAAACCAAACTAAAACAGAAGACTAAAACTACAATAATTTCTTTTTGGAAAAAAACAGAAGTTACATATTGTCTTTTTTTTCAATATAATAGAACTGATTTACACAAAGAAAGCACATGAAAATGTAGAATGCTAGGGTTTGTAATTTAATTGCCAGTATGTGTGCAGACATATTTGTTTTTATATATTTTAGATTTTCAGGCAGGTAAATTCATAATGTGAATACCACATTAATATTGTAGAATATGATACTGCCAAGGAGTTACGCATGTATTAAACTTTACATACACAATGAGGGCCATTGAATTCAGGAGCTGGCTTGAAAGAGTGCTGCAAATGATACAGTTCCAAAAATAATGAACTGCATTATTCATTACATATATGAGAAAATAGCACAGTATATACATATGTATGCCTGCATGCATTTTTATTATGGACAAGAGCTCTGGTTAAGTTTGCTTAATATTTTTTAATATAATACATTGGTTTCAGTTGCTTATGTCTTTGCCAAGCTGCAAGTATTTAGCTGAAATTTTCCAGGCTAGATTTTCGTCTCAGATGAAATTTCAGTTTTTAACTTTCAACAAAAGCAGCTCCTATCTTTACAAAAGAAAACAAAACAAAACAAAACAAAACAAAACAAAACAAAACAAAAGAATGTTAAGGGAAACATGTTATTTGCCTGTGTTTTTAAAAAGAAAAATAAAGTCAAAATCCTTTTCTTTACTGGGAAGCTTGAATGCCTTGATGCATTGAAGCAAGAATAGGAATTATGTTAGGATGAAGAGAAAGGGTAAAATGCAAAGGTTCCCCTAGTACTCAGGATATGGTTGTTACTGTGATTGAAAATGCACTTCTCAAAAATCCATACTTTTCATGCAATAAAATACATCAGAGGCCATTAAATCAGTCACCTCAGTCACCAACTGTTCTGTCTGTACTGACCATGCTCCTTTTCGGATCCGGCTGCTAAAGCACACTGCTTAGAGACGGAGCTTTTTGTAGCTGCCAGCTGCACAGTTCAAGAAATGGAGACATTCTGCACAGCAAAAGATTCCAGCAATACTCAAGACACTGTTTGGGTTTAATTTGTCAAAAATTTGATTTATTTTTTTTTAATTCAACAATGTCAAGGTTGCTGACTCAGGAACAACAAATCTCACCGTAGGAGATTAAATTTTACATCTAAAACTGTCAGTCATGCAGGGCTTGACTGAGATGGTCAATACTAAGTGTGTGGTGCCATCCGAGATGCTGTAAGGTATCTAAGAGATCCTCATTGGGCTGGCTCAAATGCCACAAACCTCAGGAAGACTGGAGGCCAAAGTGAGTAGTGTGAATGCCTCTGGCCATCCACGCTCTGTAACTGAAAGCAACCCACAGCGTCACAGCTCTTCATAAGATATGAAGATGAAGAGAAGGGTTCAAAGCTCATTTCATGAGAAAAGATTAAATAAGAGTTAATGTTCACAGAGAAGTGAAGCCTGAAGGTGTTGTGTCATGGCACCTTAAACTGATGTAATTCACAGCTACCATATGCTTGTCCTCTTTTCTGTACTTCTATATTTCTCTCTGTGCCTTTCTCTTACAGCCACATGGTCCCTCCTTTTTTGCACCACCACCAGGCATGTGCAGTCAGGTGGCAAGTAAGTTTAGGGAGCTGCTTTGGTAGGAAAATAACCCAGAGTTCAAAGTAATTAAGCTTCCACGGACCTTCACTTTGAAAGATGTGATGTAAATGAAACTGGGTGAGAAACGTGCGGGAGGTAAAAGAACTATTTAATCAGAAATAGAATGTTGATTTGACAAAAAAAAAAAAATAGCTCTAAGCAATCATGGAGAAATGTAAACAAGACATTACAAAAGAGTTTCTAAGCTTTACCACCTTGTATTCTAAAATAACTTTCCATCAACAGTAATAAGGAAACAATCCTAAATAATACATCTTGACCAATTTAACAGAGGGATTATATGACGTGGGATGAGGTAGCCTGTGGTACCACACCACTGGACTTATTGCACTTCTCTGTTATACCCCTTTGGTACCATCATTCAAAACCAAACTCCCTGTTTGCAAAAGCAGCATGCAGTGATGGGCAGCAGACTAATCTGTCGATGCCCTCTAGAGCACGTGAGAACCCACCTGAGCTCAGTGTAACGTGTACCTTAGTCTGCTACCAGGTGTGTCTGGAACAGTTGTCTGTAGACATCTCATAACCCACCGTAGGAGGCTCTCGTGGGCTAAGAAAATTGCAGGTTACTGAGCGTGTCATATTTATGCCCTCCTTGCACTTATCACACAAGGGCCACGTATCTGCTGCTAATGATGCAGGAAGACCCTTTCAGCACCACGCCAGAAACTCAGAAGTTAGAAAAAAACTGCACTACTGTTGCTCTTTCAATCTTAAACTGAGGTCTTGTCCTTGCACGCAACTTTTAATTACATGAGCTCCATTTATTTTTTTGCACAGGCTTATAAAAGGATCGTTTAAAAACATTCTGCTAATATACTACATACATCCCGACTTATATGTGAGGTGGGAGTAGTTATTCCCTACAAAACTCATTCCAATGCATTTCTTAGGCCGACACAAAGGTAACTCTCTGCTCCAGTTCCCTATTTCACTGCATGCTATAGTTCATGCATTCCCTTAGGACACAATTTTTATTTTTAGAGAAGCCTCTATTTGCTGACTGTTGTGAAAGGAACACTCAGGAGATGCGATTAGCAGTCACTTGTTTCAGTAAACACTGAATGTAACATATGCCTCTCAAGTAATGTGTATCCAAACATACAATTTACAAATAATTAACATCATGTTAATTAGTCACATTAATTTATGCCACTTTGTGGAATTATTTCCTCAGAGTCTTTAGGAATGCTGCCAGCAGTTTGAGCCAAAGAGTGTGAAAATTTGCTTGAAGTAACTGTTGTGACTGGCTGTGACACACAGCTTGAACAACAAGCGACTAAGGGCCATAAAGGCTGACTGAAGATGAGGAAGCCGCCGAGGTGGCTGGATGGTGACAGCGGCTGG
>NW_008600651.1:0-5091 GCF_000691845.1 Merops nubicus
GGGCCGCCATCCCGCCTCAGGGCGTAACCGACGGCGCGCGCGGCCGCCCGGGCCGGGTAACGGCACGCACCCCGTTTACTCCCTCAGAACACACAGCCGAGCCTCGCTAGCCCCCTGAAAGCCTTCCCGCGGGTCACTCTGGAACGCGTAACGGGAAACAGCCTCTATCTAGTGGTCTGATATCAAGGTCGCAGCAACAGTCTCATAAAAAGGACTATTAATGAAACTTAGTCCTGGAGCAAGCCTCAAAGCATTACTCATAATCGAAACCTGACTTGGAGAAAGAAAGCTGAGGTAAATAGTAATTTTCATCAAGTCAAACAGTTAGCAGTGGAATACTTCCATGCTTTATGTTATGCTCCATTATAAACATTTAAGGAGTCATAAGAAACTATGATAACTTCTCTCCAGGTTAGTCAGGAGAGCAGTTAGGTAAGGGAGGAGAGGCAAGGATGTGAGACAGACCCAAACAAGATAATTTGGCACCTTCAAGTAGTCAATGCAGTCTGCAAATGCAAAATCATGCACAGTCAAGAGAGAGAGGGAAAAAAAAAACCTACTCAATTTTCAGGACTTAAATTATTAACATCCATGAAAAACTAGTCTCATGGCAACCCTGCAGACAACTTGCTGTGTAGGCCTGTCAGCAAACCCATCAGGACATGCATGGTGAATAACGAAAGGGATGGAGAATAATTCTTGGAACATTTTTAATGCATTGGATTTAATGTCTGCTCAGTGGGATATTTGCACAGCTTCACCTGTGAGGTTTTATAGTGCTGGAGCACTATGAAAGAGTCACAGAATTCTGCTATGTAATTCCTGTGCTCAAAACCCTTTTAAGTGTCCCTCAATAAGTGTGATTTCAATTAACAGACAGGAATGTTTTGGACTCCCATCCCTGTGATTAAGGCTTCAGTGGATGTATTCAGAAGTACCTTTATTCCATTTTGTGGCCATTCTGAAGTGCCTGTACAAGACCTGCTTTTACAGGTAAGTCACTGTTGTGTGGATTTTAAAACTACAAACTTCTCCGAAAGAGGAGACTGAAATACTCCCAACCTAAAGAAAAAAAATGTTTGTTCTAATATTGTTTCATCCAGTTTAAGACAGGATATGATAGATAATTCAAGTTTTTTTCCTACCAACAACCACTTCACATGAAGTATACAATCCATGCATGGCAAACAATTAATTAAAAAAAAAAAACAAAACAACCCTTTTGTTGTTTCTGTTGCTTCCAGAAGAACAGGTGGAGAAAATACTGTGAAAGCACCCCTTTTCCCAAACAATTTACATGGCAAAAACAAAATAGTCTGCATAAACATCATTCCCAAACATCCTAATGAGTTATGGTTTTGTTAGAGTACTGCAGGAGTTAGAATTTTACCAGCTGAGATACACTGTCCCGCCTTCCCTAATTCCACTTATATTTGCAAGCACTTTAGTACACTGGCCAACCTAGTGAAGTGTTTCTGTAGAGAAGTGATAGTCTATGCCAGATGGTCCCCTGTTAGTTATGTTAAATTTCACCGAGTTCAAGAGTTGGTTAATTGTTTCCAGTTGTTTTGCTCAGTAAGTGAGAAATACAGGCTCTCAAAAAATGAGTCTTACACTACTTGCTATTTTATAGGGATAACCATATCATGAAGGAAAGGATGATGGAAGGTTTTGGTCCACTGAGAGAGGTAGTTGGGAGTCACCAAAGTATTTCTCTGCAATGAACATGGAATTTTTGCTGCTGTGGGAACAATTAAGGATTGCAAGACTTAATATATCTCACACAGCAGGATTTTATTTTAGCGAAGACACAGATTTTTCCCACACAACCCCTCTTGAGAGGAAAGCCTCTCATTTCTTGTGCATAAATATTAGGAAAAGACTTGAAATAATTTGTCTTCTGGCAGATCTTGTACCCTTAGTCCGAGTAGTTGGGCTGTTGCTTCTTGCTAAGGAACCCAAAAGCCTTCCAGGCTAGGCTGCTGCTCCTTCCTAACTGGCAGATGGTAAAAATTTGCCACAGGGCATTACTGGACCCCATACCACTGCTCACCCTTACTGGACAACTGATTAACGAGCATTTAAAAGTGGATAATTAAAAACCACTTTCTTTCACCTTAAGGTTGTCCTGGTTAGCTGTTCCTGCAAGGAACTAAATCCACTTGTGGAAAACCATTTTGGAACAAGAGTTCCCTGTTACTATGGGCTTAACCTGCTTCAAAAGTTACTGCACTTGGAAAATCCTGAGGCACATTTATATTCAGGAATAGATCATAATTATAAAAGGACAATGTACAGGACACACCACAGAGATACTATGCTGGTTCTTTCTACTGGTGGAGGAAAATACCTAGGGTGGGTTTTCTTTTTAGTTCCCTTGCAGGGACACTGACAATCCCTCCTCCAACAACTTGCAACATTCATGCAGTGAAACATCCTGACAGTGGATCTTTTGAACCTGATGAGCAAGAAATGAGGCTGGAGTTAGTCTTTTCTATGAGCTCTACAGAAAAGCACGGAGAGATTTAAGATAAACGTTTATGACTAACTTGCTGTGTTTAGTTTTGTATAGTCAAGCCTGATCTTAACAGTTTTACCAGGTCTCATGATTCATTGATGATGTACCAGATTGATTTGACTGACTGACATTCGGCAGGCATGTCAGGCCTCAGTGTTAGATGTAGTTGAGCACTTCTCCACACAGGCCTGAAAACTGGGATAGTGTTATGCCTCTGATATACTGGGAGAAACTAATGCTCCCTCTGCAATGAGCGAGTGCTGCTTCATACTTGGGAGCACCTAGTCTGTGCCTGTGAGGTGCCAATGATTTTTCAACCATCTCCCATACTTCTTCAGGGTTTTACCCTTTGCTAAATGCCAGTGTGAGTGCAGAAAAGCACAGACTGCAGGGCTGGCTCAGGACTATCCAAACAGTGCTCCAGACTGGGAAACTTCAACAACTGGACCTGACAGCTTCTGGGCTCTTTTGTACAGTGTAGGCATTATGAACAGGCCACAGGAATACTGCAAGACACATCTCACTGGATGTACCTGCACTACAGTTGAATCTGTCTTTCTTACATGGACTGTATCAACAGCCTTTTAAGTGTCCCTTTCCTTTCCCTCTTCCTTTCCATACTTCAAGTTATAGCTATTCATTATTGATAAAGAAAAAAGAAGGCCTAGGTGACCTCTTGTTGTGTCTTTTTTTCCTTGTTTTCGAATAAGAGTATTTCCAGGAAGGGTCTATCAACAACTGGACAGACACATGATCTATTACAGATAGAACATGACACAGTACAAGCAGATAAAACTAAGAGGAAAATATTTTCATCTTTAACAGTTCTGTTTCTTGCTGTTAACACCTGCTTTACTCAAAGATCTGAAAAAAAGCTAATAGAAAATCTGGACCAATTTATAATTGGACTCAATAATCTTAAAGGTCTTTTCCAAGCTAAATGATTCTATGATCTAAAGAGTGACATTCCAGCCTTTTCAGCTATAGATTCCTATTGACTATTTTACTCCTCCAGTGCACAGCATCAGCAAAAATGAGATAGAAATAAGTTTATCTTTTTTTTTCCATGATTAATGACAACAATACAACTTCCTGCTACCCTGCCAAAGACCTTTTTTACTTAAGACACAAAGGACACACTTCACAGGCATTCCTTAATAAATGAGATTTTTGTGATTATGAGGTTTACATAAAACTACATGAGTAAGATTGCAATTATAGATCCTCTGTTGACAGCTTTTCTGACATGATTGCACAGAGACCATCCATACCAAAGTGGCCTGAATTGAGTAGCAATTCTGGACTGTCATTTTAATTGGGTTATTTATATATAAACCGACCAAATGGAAAATGAAGGCTACCTTTGAGATAAAGGGGAGAGAAATTTTTTGAGACAACACCTTAGTGCTCAATAAATAAAATAGATTGTTTTTTCTGACTTATAAAGCTTTCTGGATCAACTTCCCTCTATGCAATTGGATCACAAAGTATTCTAGAAGAATACAGAAACCACAGAAGACAGCCATGAAGAATTCAGGAAGATTAGTTCAACCCATCTTATTCTTTTGGAAACCAGTCTTACAGAGTTAAGAGTTCCCTCCAGCATGAAAAGCAGATGTAATTTCAAATAAGATTCTTCTACTGTTTTTACTTCTCTTTAAATCTACAGGGTTTTTTTTTAGGATCACCTGCTATGCATATCAGGCATGAAAAGCATGAAAGAAAAACATTATTTGCAGTCAGTCAACATGCAAATGTTTCAAGAATGAACAGCACCTTATTACACTGGAAGCATACTAATACAAGCAGTACCGTGGGGCAGCATGGGTTTAATCCAACTTTGAAATGAAACATTTTCTGTTGAGGCACTGACAAATGCACGCACAGGGCTTCAGATACCAGAGGGTCCGCTGGTAACACATGGACACGTTTAGTGTTTATCAAGTGGCTTCACAGTGCAATACAGGAACAGGCTGATTCTGGACAGCCTTCCTCGCTGCACTCAGTGATTTCATCCTCGGGGTTTAAGCAACTGTTCAGTTTGATGCTTTGAGCTGGAGAGAAGCTGAGTTAATAACTAGTTGTCAGTTTCCATAGCGAGAGCTGTTTGGAGTTGGCACTGACAGAAAAGTTTCCTTTTTCTTTGCAGTGGGAAATAAATGCATGTAGTCGAGAAAACACTTTACAAAGCAACTGGAGATAAGCTCCTGTTGCATACTGCTGAACGGGACGGTGTTTTCCTAGTGAAGTTTAAGCGGCTCTCGGCCAGCACAGAGAAAATGGCACTGAGGGTGGTTTTGCACGTCCCGCACTGGCCTATTGGGCAAGATCTTATTGTCGAGATTTTTTTGGGGGGGCATACTGTGGAGAATTGCATGTTAGGAACGGTAAAGGCAGGGGAAAAACAGCTTCTTCTCGTTCAGTGTGCCTCCTACACATCCTCTTCAGCAATGTCCATCTTGGTTTGTGTACGAGTTTAAGATCTTTCCACCCCCCCACCCCTCCATTTAAAGAAAAGTTCAAATTGCTCCTGCAATTGATACAAGAGTTCCCCTTTGCCAGCCCGTATCCTT
>NW_008600652.1:0-22465 GCF_000691845.1 Merops nubicus
CCCCCGAGTGTGGGCATCTGTGCCAATGCCCAACAGCTGTTACTTGAAAAAACATACCAGGAATCATATTTAATTTAA
Organism: Merops nubicus; assembly: GCF_000691845.1. Lineage (NCBI taxonomy): Eukaryota > Metazoa > Chordata > Aves > Coraciiformes > Meropidae > Merops > Merops nubicus. The sequence goes on from NW_008600652.1 coordinate 79, forward strand.
GATCATCAAGTACTACGGAGGCCCTGTGACTGATCACAGAACAGTGATTACTGAATCTTCATATTCTGCTCACTTCATAAAAGTAAAATTACTTTCCTATAGACAATTCAGAAACTTCATAATGCAGAACACAAGCTGACAGGTTTCTCCACAATTTTTCTCTCTCTCTCTTCAGTTATTAAATTTATATATGTCCAAAGAAACTGTCTTCTTTACTTTCAACCTACTTTGGATTTCATACTGATTAAGAGCAGAAAATTAATTCCCCATTAAACTGTCAACTCAAAATATAAACTGAGCCAAATAAGAGGAGAAGAGATTAATTATGTCTAGTTATAGTAAAATTCAATAATGAAGGACACTTCTACAATGTTGTTACCCGAAGTATCATAAATTCTGTTATACGGATAACTAAATCAAATTAGATTTCAAATATTTAGTGGAATTTCTTAATTTAACAAACAGCAGAGAACTGCCATAGTAAAAGAAGGCAAAACACTTGAAAATGCAAGAGGTAAATGGCTCAAAGAATGAGCTGAAGAACAGTTGCTACTTAGTCATAACAGGATTCAAAACAGAAACAGTGAGAGGTTAACTCCACAGAGAGCTCCAATTTCAAGTGACTTCAGCTTGTGTACCCCTGCCCCCAAGTTTCTTCTGCTTTCAGTATTCTGGTATGCTGTCAGTTACTTAAACCTATAGTGTTGCCTTTCCTACAGATCCCTTTAACTTGTAGGAAAGACACATAGGTAGACACCAAAAGTAAACAGAGTTTTGAAAGATTTTTGCAAAAACCAAACAACACATCCCAACAAAAATCCAATAGCTCAGTAAGTTTGATAAAATACAAAATACAGAAAAAAGTCTCTAACAAAATATAACAGTGAGTCAAGCAGAAGAAGGCCTGATCTCAAAATCTGTCACTTTACCAGTCCACAGCTAAAGAACATTTGCAGAAGTTGTTTCATGAACAGCTGAAATAGTAGTGTTAGTCTTTCCTCTGATTTGTATGCTTTATCTCCTCTCATTTTCTTTCCCCTAGAACTGCCAACCCTATTTTGCTCACAGCAGGAAAGAAACAATCCCTGCTGTGCTTAGCTGACTTCGGGGAGAGCAAGAGCATTTTAGCAACAGTAAATATAACAAGAGGAGAAACCAAGGTGGGGGGAAAAAAAGTTTTGCATAGTCAGGATTTGTGTAGAAGAAGTTTTTGAGGGGAAAAATATTAAAACAAAACCATAACAAAACAAAATCCCTCAAAAAACTCCTTTCATCAGGATACACTGAAATGACAGCACCTTAATTACTGCTTAAAAACTAGAAAACAACATTAACGAGAGCTTATTAAGTGAACAATTAACTTCTCCCAGAATTTTCCCTGTAAAAATTATCTTGAAAGGAAACTATTATTTCTTTACATTTCCTAACCTTGATGACTTTACCTATAACAACATCTTCCATGGCAGAGAAATTCAATGAAAGAGTAAACTAATGTTTTGGACAGCGCTCATTTTAGAAGATATTGATGAACTGGAATAAGAAGTGAAAGGGAACATAAATATGCTTCTAGGTCTAAGCCATTCTTCAGGGAAGCACATCAACATCTAAGAAAGAGAATATGGCAATAAACATGAAGTCAAGAAAGAAAGAATCAGCTAAGAAAAAACATGCCACTAAAGCCCACTAAAAATGCAGAAGTTACAGGTGAAAACAGTGTAATGCAGACAGAGACAAAGATTTGAATTAAAAAGGAACTCTGAATTTATCTCCTGTGGGGAAGGACTTGCCCAAAAACTCGGGGAGCAAGTGTTGATGATGAAACCTTGTAGGGAACGGTCATACATTAATCAGTATAGAACCTCTTCAGAGTCAAAAATCAAGTTTTTATTACTTAGAGAAGTTGTCTGCACAACTTAAATAGAATCAAGAATTTGATGACAGCATATGATAGAATTTTAGGATATGTATTTTAGCACTGGAGAACCCTTGAAGTGTTACATCGCCTTAGGCAAACTCCACTGATACACACCTAATTATGCTACAATTTTTATTTACCTTAAGCCGAAGTCTATTCAGAAAAGCTAGTGAAAACTTCAAGCAACAGAGGAAATAAATTTATATAGAGATGGAAGCCAGCACTTAAAAGATGGTGGAATGAACCCATTTCTTCACCTGGTTAAGCCAGTACTGGCTATTTAGGAACCAAGTGCAAGTCAATTGTTTAAAGGAACCCCAAGAATTAAGAAACATGTACATAGTTTAAAGTATATTTAGTATGGTCCTAGCAAAGAAATAGTGAAGAGGTCAATGTATGAACATACTGGGTGTATCAGCATATAGGACCTGAAAGCAGCAAAGCAACAGAAGCCTCCACTATAATTGTGTGGCAGTGTTTTTTATATATATATATGGTACTTATGGTGGATATATTAACATTACACACAACAAATTAAATCAAACAAACAAAGCAAAGTGTATTTTTGGGGGGAGGGGAAAACAGACTCTTGAGGGGAAAGTAAAGTCTCCAATAGTCATATGATATTGCTGTTTTATGAAAATGGACAGTAGCTACAGCCTTCCACAACAATTCATCCTCAGAAAACAGAATTGTTTGTTCATCTCATCTAGAGTATAATGAATCATCATCTTACTGAAGATAACCTGTTCTCTTCCTGCTCTTTTGAGTCTCACGTAACAATCAGTTTCCATTCATGCTCAATGATAATACTGCATGGTGATAAAGAATAAAACTTTTCCCAGTGTTCAGAGACTGCAACTGTGGATACCTGCCAGCATTAGCACTCTAGTCCCACACTGCAGTAAATCCCAAAATCACTTCAGAAACAGTATCTATTATTTGGGATGTGACACATAGAATTGCCCTCTCCTTCTTCATTTTCCTTCTGATCTAGATCTGTGGGACCTTGTCTGCCTCTGGCTGAAAGAATATTGCAGAATGTTTTATTTCAGTCATAAGACTCTCTGATAATACTTATTTCTGTCATCAGAACTTGGGAGTCCTTAATGTACACTCATTTTTAAAAATACTGTACTTTATTATTTTAAATCTGTGGCAGATTTTTCAAATTCTAGCAGAAGAAACATCCCTTTTACACACATCTTCCTAATATCAAAAAGCATAATATTTTCTGGGAAAGAAAACAAAACAAATGTGTACCAGTGACAATAATATGGTGTGACTTGAGTATAAAACTGTGTGTTATTTAGCTAGTTTCTGAAAATATATATTCAATTATTCTGTATCTCATCCAAAACTGTAATTTTGAAATCCTGCTTCCATTGACCTAATGATTTTCTAGACTGCCATTACAGTCCACTTAACATAACTCTATCAAAACAACTGACATTTACAGAAGAATATAACGAAGTATGCCATATTTCTGAACCTATAATCACTGTCCGTCCCTTTCAGAATCTCTCAGAAATTACTCTGAGCCACTGCCCACCACTTATACTTTAGGAAAACAGCAGTTCACTAGGTACTTGCTACTGTTCTATCTTAGAGCAGGTACGAAACTGATAGTAAAAATTGGCTTTTCTCAAGCATCTTCTAACTTCTACTTCTCCCAAGACTCAGAGAGCTCACAAAGCCCGAGTCTGACCTGACCCCATATCTAAAACTCAGTCTTCTGCATTGAAATGGTTTAACAAACACAAAGCATAACATTTATCATGACTCTCCTGTTTGTCATTATCTCCTTGTGAGCATGTCACAACCGTTTAACCAATCACTGTACCCATACACTAAAGATGCATGCACACCATCTTTAGTGGTTAGCAGGACCTCATATGCTTCAAGCAATGACCCTTGCACCGCAGGGTGGGCGTGTGAAATTACATCTTCTGGTTCTGCATTTTCCACAGTTACATCAAAGGTATCTCCAACAAGCTTTTGTGTTCCAATTACCTAGAGACATTCTGAACATTACACCATTATCTATCTTCTTTTCTCATCAGCTACACACTCCAGCCCACATTATTTCAGTGACACAGGAAAAAAAAACAATTAGACTTTGTACATTTAAGCATGCATAGTACTGCTTAAGGGCATAACTCAAAAGAAAAGAATATTCATAGGTGACTGACAAAAATCATTTTATCTCTGTGGTATAAAATAGTAATTCTTAAATTGTCTGCAGAGCAGTAGTGTGTTATTTAAAACAGTACATTTTTAAAATTGAGAGTTCACTTTAAAAAAGGACTGTAAAAAAAGACTGCAGAAACTATTTTAGTAGAATTTAATCCTTTAAAGAAGTATCTGCCTGAGAAAAAAAATTAGCATTTTTTAACAAAAGAGAACTTGCACGAAAATCAGGTTATTGGGACTTTGGTGTATCTCCACATAAAAAGCACATAATTTCCTAGCAAAGTAGTATTACTAAATTAGGGATTAATTCCATTTGACAAATATATTCACCAGTCTATCACATTTAGAGTATGCCAGCATCTCTTCCCACACATACTGAGCTTAGCATAACTGCATTACCAAGAAATTAAGTTTTCTGGAGAAGGCACTGTATTTTTCTGATTTTATATCAAAATAGGCAATACTTTCAAATGACAGAAATAACCTCCATTAAAAGACATTACAAAGATCTTATCTGAAATAATTTATAACTGCAAATAGTTTAAAGCTAAAATGAAATTTTAAACATGGTAAAAATAAGTAAATGCTATGAGGCTTCACGGTCTGGAATTACTGTAAGATCTCATCCATCTCTGACACAGGAAGACTGTACTATATATGGTCAAAATACAGTTTGTCAGAATGGGACTCCTTATATTTACTTAATCTTTTACATAAGACTAATAAGATGAAATTACAAAAATAGAAGAAAAATTCAAAGTAGTAGGAAAAAGCTATTGATGGATTTTAGAAGCAAACTAGCAAGAGACAAGTTTCACAAAAAACCAGAAACTGGCAAAGAACCGGAACAGATAGTTCAATATACTAATTTTCTTCCTTAAAATAGATGGGTTCACCCAGCCAGACAAACCTATTCTTACGTCATAGGGGAAGGAAAGAACAAAACAAAACAAAAAAACCCACAACCAAAAAAAACACCTTTAGAAAGAATCTTCTTATGGAAAAAATTGTTTCTAATTCTTTCTGTAGGGGAAAAAAAAAAAGTAATGGCTGAGTGAGCTGAGAATCTGATACTTACAAAATGGGATGTGTGAAAACAAACAATAGCTTAACCTCCTCCTTTCCAACACGGTCTTACATTGACCTCTCTTTCTCACAGACCACAAAATGAAGAAAAAGGTCAAACTGGTAAGCTGTATGACGACTAGTAACACACACCTGGTTCCTCTGTATCCCTTCCAGTCAGCAGCAGGTTTTGAAAACTGCTGACCGCACCAGCACTGTTCACTCCTCTGGGCTACCTACACCAGGAAATTCATCAGGGGGATGGGTACAAGAGGAGCATAACCCCTTCTCCAGCCAAAGCTTTCAAGCAAGGTAAGGTTGCAAATTTAATTTATATAAGAATAGAAATGAACTATACAAGTGTAACTGTACAGCAGAACTCTAGAGAAGTAATCACTCCATCAAATTTCTTCTCCTTACAAACAAACCCTATACTTCTTTCAGTTTCTTCTATCTTCACCAAATTAGAGTTTGCACTGAAGTATCTGTTGAAGTATCTACCTCAGCCGGATATTCCCACTCTGCTGCCTCTCCCCTCAATTCTCAGTCAAAATAATTAGTAATTTCTGTGCACAAGTATGGATTTTTTTCTTAAACCGCTGTACTACTTAAGACAGATATACCTGAGTTTTTCCCCGATAAGTTTTTCTACCTCCGTGCTTTGGAGTAGGAAAATAGTATTTGGTATAGAGAAGCATTTGTCTGGAAACAAAAATACTGACAGAGCTGTGATGCAGACAGGCTCAGGGGAATGCTAAACATGAATTGGAGAGATAAGGGCAGCAGCTAGATTAGCAAAATAAATGGATGCTGACTGGAGAAAGAGACAATGGAAATCCTGAAGAACCACTAGAAGACAAAGATCACAACTGGAAGGAGGCAAACTAAAACTGGGAATAACTGGAAGAAGCAGACAAGCAGAATTCTGGGGTCCTACCTAATCATAACTAATCTATATACACCACCGCAGCACCCATTATATGTCACAAATACTTTGTCAATGCTTGTGTTTGTGAAACTATACTATGAAATGATTCTACTAATAAGTCTAAGGTGAAAATATCACCTTTTCTTTTTTTTTTTTTTCTTTGCAGATGGGTCCAGATGGATTAATTTTTCCTGTGGGCCATATTAAAGCACAACGTGCTACAGCACAAGAGTGAGATCATGTGACCAGAACTGCTTCATCTTAGCTTATTAGAAAAATGAAAAAAAGGATCAATCGTTGTGACATAATTTAATATAAATTGCATTTAGCATGAGTGAAGACAGCAGCATTAACTAAACACCCATACTGACTTACTAATCAGTCAATAAAGTAACAGTTGTCTGATACAATTAACTTACCAAGAAAACTATAAACAAGACTACACAAATAATTTCCATGCCCCACTTCAAAAAATCACACTTAACCTCATCTATTCACCATCACCCTATATCCTCCACAGCCCACCTACCCTCTCCTCTCTATCATTTTCGGTGAAAGCTGCACTCTAAATTATAATATGCTTTTTTTCATGTGAAACCATTCAGCTGTTAAATAGCTTTGCTGCTATCCAAAGAACATCTCCTGTGCAGGATTACCAAAACATGTGAGTAACATCTTTGAGATACATTAAATTACACGGGTTCTTGAAAAGCTCATTATAAAATTAATTACACTAACTTGATTACAGTAACCATTTATCAAAATATTATTGTAGCAGAATATACTCCAATAGTATTTAATCTCTTAACCACAGCTAGAATATAGTTTTATACCAACAAACAGGAAAAAGATGACTGATTTCCTAATGAAATTGTTATTGCAATATGCAGAAAATACCAAGCATAAAAAGAATATTTTTCCCCATACACGTAAGCTGCAATTGTAAGGAATCATTAAGTACTTAATAACCCAGCTAACAGCTTACAGATGAAAAGGAAGTAGATGAAGAAAAACAGTGCTCCTTTACTTTCTTAAAAGCTCCAGGATAAACCAGTCTGTTCAATTTTGTAGACTACTACACTGGAAACATCTATTCTGCCTGATTTACTTTTGGAACACTGACTACAAACATACCATTCTTATGAAGTACACTGTAATGTGTGCATTGTATAAAATATTGTATAGAATACTTTTTTATCCCAGACGATTTTCAGTCAAGGGCATGCATTTGAAACACAACAACCAATACTCTTTTTAATATGCGAAATGACAGCATCAGCTACAGGAGCTTCAAAAGGCTACCACAGAAGCTGACCACAAAAGCCTCAGAAGGCGACCGAGCAGTACTACGCGCACACACCTCCCCAGGTGTTCTGCACGGGTTATGCTCAGAAGTGTTTCTTCATGTGTGCTAAGGCAAGGACCCGAACCAGAGTGTTTGGAAAAAAAGTGTGAAGCCTGCTATGGCTCCTGTAAAATATTTTGAGTGTTCTATCAGAATTAAGAAGTTTTGTTTCTCAGTTTTCCACCAAAATTTAAAACTCTTTTTGCTGTTTGGTATAATACGTGGCACAACTACCAGCTACATTTAGCCATTTATGACAGCTTTGCCATTGCAGATAGTCTTTCAAAGCAGTTTTGAGCACATTCTTGCTCTGCTGAGAATGAGCTTGTCTCCCCAGGAATACTTGAAGGCAGACTTTTTTATTCCCAGTGCTTGGGCATCCTGACAGAACTGCAAGTATCAGCATTTACAAACAACATCTTAAAACTTATTCTTAGATTCTTTCTGAATTCTGCTTTGCAACTGACACAGAGTTTGTTAAGCAAAGAGGTCTCATATCCTCTGTCATTTGAAGTTCTCGCTCTTTCTTCAGTTTGTATTCAAGTGTTCTGAATAAGAAGGCCGTTGAGCACATTTCAGTCTGATTAGATTCCTGAAGTTTCAACCAGCAAATATTGAAGATGTTTGAAGTGTTACTCAAAGCAATAGTGACCAGTCACTTTGTTTGACTGCTGTCCTGTCTGTGGGCACAGAAAAAGCTTTCAATAAGAACATTACCACATACCTTTTCCTTTTAATTACAGCATACCTACTGGTAATAGAGACCTTGATTTAAGAACCACTAATTTTATTGTAAGACTGGTCCCACTTCAACTAGTACATGACTTCCAGCTGCTTCTGCCTAGATCCAACCAACTCCAGGTAGGATAGCTGGGAGGATTTCCTTAATTTAACAGTACAAGTGCAGTCTATTTTCCTTTTTTATTCTAATACACATAATAAGTCTATGATTGCATCATGTTTAATTTTGTTTTGCTCGACTGCTATAAGGTTTTCTTTTGCTCTGCTCAGAAAGTCTTTGTAGGCCAGTACACTCACTGATAAACAATCTGGTGTATTTAATTTCCAGGGTTTTCTGTGTTCTGCCTTGCCTGTGCTTACAGCAGTAACTGGCAATACAAAGAAAGTTCTGTTCGGCCTGCATTTACATTTAAAACCTCAGCCTTTTAGTTACTGCTTACTTTCTCAATAAGAACATTTTTTTTTTGTGAACACTTCAGCATGAAATGCCATTATTAGCCTGTAAAAGGCTCAGAAGAGTAGTTTTTTTTCCTACCACAACTACAGACCTTTCTTTTCTTGTGATCACTGATAAATAATCTACAGGCTTGCTCCACTTACAATTTTCATCTAGACACAGGCTTGCTCGTCAGTTCTGCAGTTTCTACAGCCCTTAGCACAGTAAAAACTCTGACCAGTCTGATTCACACTTTCTTAATCTTTCCAAGTCACAAATTAATTATCTTGAAAGATTCAGCCAGCAGAGTAAAACTTTTCACACATAGTACAACCATGCATCAGCTGTTTCTTCACCAGGTATCTTACTAACTTTTTGAGTAGATGTATTTTACAGATTCAAAACGCATTTCAAAGCATTTCTGAGATTTTACACTGTTCCTCTAAACCCATCATTAATCTGTCAACACACTGCTGAAATACTATCACAGTTTACCCTCTGTATGCTTTTCTTCTTGCTTTCTTTACTCAACTTCATGATATAAGGAATACGCAGGTATTTTGCTTTGATTATTATTGTTCTTCAGGGTTGTTTTGTTTTACAATACTCAGTTTATTATTTCCTGCACCAACATGAGACAATTTACTTTCAAAACTATGCTCGCTGTTCAAGCATAAAATGAAAGACTGCCTACAAAGTGAAATATTCATTCTGATTCTATTACTCCTTCCCACTTGCCAAATACTTTATCAAGCACTTTCTAAATATGTTCCATGCTCCAGATAGTCAGATGTTGCACTACATTCACAGAGAACTAGGGACTTGCCTATTACTGCCTAAGTGCATGAACATATCTGTCACCTATGCACACAGCCACTTTCTGTATGTTAATTCACTATCCATTTTCAAAACTTCTTCCTCATTAACTTTAAGAGCAACTCAATTATTTTAAACTTCATTAAATTTAAACCTCTTTTCTCACACTGAGTCAGATCAAAAGTCTATCCAGTCAGTACTTGTCTCCAACAGCAGCCATAAGCAGATGGCTAGGCAAGAGTTGCTGTATATAATACATTTCCAGCTTTCAACTATCTTTTAGCTCAGAGTTCTCTTAAGTTTTATCTGCTTTCTATTTGTGAAGCTTTGATGGATTTCTCTTCCATGAATTTTCCTTGTCTTCCCTTGTGCTCTCACAAATTTTTAGCATTCAAGCTATTCCACTGATGTGTTTGTAAAAGAGAATTCTAATTCTTCATTTTTACAAATGTGTATAAAGACTCATAACCTGACAAAAAGGAAAGGCTGCAAGGTTAGGTACCCAAAGCAACTCTCAGAGCAACTTCAGTTTTACTCACTGCTTTCAAATTTACTTTTTTTCCAGACTAAAATTTTTGTGTTTGACTCAAATCTCCCCCTTTTGCTCCCCCTTTTTTATGACATCACCTACATATGTTTTTTCCAGGAATAAAAACAACAACAAATAGATCTGTTGTATTATCAGTGATGGAAAGATGCATAAACAAAGTTTGTCTTTTCAGCTACAATGTCACAGATGTTTCAAATGGATACACTAAGTACTAGTAACCTAAGTATGTCTGCAGCTTTATGGTCCCTAATAGAACATGTGAGATTTCAAGGTTTTAAATAGCATCTTGTCTTTTCTCATTTTAATTTTCTGAAACTGAAGTAATTTCTGACAGCTTTGTCCTTCACCCCTTGTCTCAAGACAATAGGACTCATGACTACAGTAATATTTCACTCATTTCCTACTTCATCAGTTATTAGTTCAATAATACAGTGCAAACTATGACCACATTGTAATAAAGTAAGAATTAGAGCATTTAACCTTTAAAAAAAAAAAAAAAGTCTGGCTATGTTACCTAAAATTCTGAATGTCCATTTCCAAAACAAAAAGGAGATGTTCATCCTACCATTCCTCATAATTACCCTGTAACAGCAGGTAAAAGGATTGCAGAAACATTAGAAGGCTATTCAAGTTCCAGGTTCAGCCACTAGAGAATTTTTCAAAGCACAAGAACAAAGGAAAAGAGAGCCACAGTCTACCTTCAGCATATTTTATCACAGATCCAGGCTACAAGAAGGAGCTGCCAGAAGCTGTGTCACAGAGTGTGGACTATATCATTTTCTATCCTAAGCAAACGAGCAGATTGCCACAGTTCAGGCAGTTTCCTAAAGGGCTAACCCATCAGAGCAGTACAAAATCTGCACTTTAAGTTAAGTTCTTGCTCTCCACAAGCACAGGCTTTGCCTCTGAAATGCAGACCAGATTGCCCGCATGCTGTATCAAGTGACAACACATTTCAAAAATTCAAATTTGAAGAAATTAGATAGAGCTTAGGCTTAACATCTAATGCTATGGACTTAACATAGTGACCCACACAAATATAATGTAAAATGCATCCCCTGATTTTTATCCCCCTGGAACATTCAGCTATAAGCATTTGGAATAATCAAATATCTCTCTCTTACAAGACCAAAACCAATCTGACCAGCAGCTTTCTGAGTTTGTCAGATAGTTTGGAATCCTTATAGTATGAATTTGAAAATGATCAATAAAAGCAGTTAGAAAGTTATGCACACTTGCATTTATAAAGATATCAAGCAGAAGACTACTTAGTTTTTTTAATAATAAATCACTTATGGTCTGCCAGTTCTGTCCTAAAAAAGCCTTACTTACTCTAAGGCACATTTTTTTCAAACTGTTCTAAGGAATTTAACAGTGCTATGTCAAACCAAGTGCTATGCTTGTTTCTTACTTAGTACCTGTGAAGCCCTGACATCAAATATTAAGCAAGGATTAACTTGACAAATGTAATTTACATGCCATCCATAAAACTGCTTAACCTTTTTAAAAAAAATATCAAAAAATAACTGTCAGTTCTCTTAGAGAACATCTAAACTTTATGTATAAAAATATTAAATGATTCAGCTATGAACGACTGTATTACCCACAGAATAATGCCATAGCCATAAAAGAAAAATAAATACACTAAGAATGTAACCCCTAGGCAGCCTTCACTATTTCTTGAATATACAAAGCCCTCATAATTCAATGATAAATTATCTCTCGAAGGGCAATAAGCAATTAAACACATTTACTTTTTTGATAACAGGAGGAAAAGGCCCACAAATTAATGCCCTGTACCTTTAATAACCAGCAGCACTGCATCCAAAAGCAAAGATAAGACTGAAATACCATGACTACATATGGCAGGGGAGACCTGGGCACATACCTTTGCTGTACACTCACAGAATTAATGGATATTTTATTTGGCTTATCTCCTTGGTGTTTTGCATAGAGAAGATATCCCAAATCTTTGCTTATTCTTGTTGCCTTTTTCTGTACTAAGTCAAGTAGATAGATCAGTGCAGGATAATCATATTCAAAGCAGTGCCTACGTATGTCATGGATTTTTACCACAGAATAGTAATGTTTTATGTTATGACCTCTTTCTAATAATACCCAACACTATTTACCTTTTTTGACAGCTAGTGAAAACCAAGTTGATGCTTTTACAGAAATGTCTATCAGAACACTTCCCTTCGCAGTAAGTGCCGATTTTAAGTCAGTGTTGTTTTTTTTGCATAAAGTTAGTTTATTCTCATGCATTACTTCACATTTCTGAAAACGAGCTTCTGCTTCTATTTTATCACCCATTTGCTCAGTTTTTTCTGCAACTCTGACTGAAGACAGTGGTGAAATCAAGAGTTACCACATTTGTATCGTATTCAGACTACTACCAAGGGTTTTTTTTCCTCCTGTAATCACTGCAATAATTATTAAAATTTCATTACTTTGTAAGTATTTGATTGGAATTAACAACTGTGACAAGCTTTCTAATGTTTAAAATACCTGCTTGTTTTGCCTGAAAATCACCCCCTTAAATCATGTGCCAGCTGAAGTGGGCATTACTTCCCTTCTGAAGTTCTGTATGCATATAGTTTGGATTATTCTTGCCCAGTTGAGGAAAGCATTAAAAACACTTTTTAATTCACTCTCAGTGGTGAGAAAGAACAACTCCCCAATATCTGTGTATTTTAAAAAATAGCCACTGAGGAAACAGAACCATAAATCCATGTGTGAGTTAGAATCACAGAAGTATGCTGTGCCTGTCCAGGATCCTATGTTGAAGGTTACACTTCACTGACAATGATGGTTACAAAGATCAAACAGCAAATGTTTGGTTTTTTTAATGACTGAACCTTTTTTCAGCTGTTGGCTTGATTTAGAAAGGGTTCCACTGTTGCCCTAGGCTGGTAACTCTCAGGAAGATCTCCATTTTGCATCCTAATTACTCCAATGCTCTTCTCTCTACCCCTGTTCCACTTATAATCCATTTAGATACTTCTTCAAAGATCATTTCCTTGTTTATTGCTTTGTCGAAGGCACCACTTTCCCTAGCTCTAACACTACAAGCAAAGCCACATCCATCTATCATCTCACTCCTTATCAACAGGGTTGAATCACACTTGAGGTAAGCCCGCAATGATTTTTTTTCTTTAATTTTACAACAAGACTTTCCAGGTGAGGTTTCAATTTACTGTTAAATGATTTATTTAATCTACAAAAGGAGCAATCCCATTCCCCTGTAACTCCCAGGCGCATCTCCTGACTTTTTTCATGCATTTGCTTCAGCATTCAATCCGACTGCACAATGGATCTATTTGGAAAATACAAGCCCCTACAAAAGAGCCATTATTTTTCTGCTGCTTTAGCTCCCTAAACAGACTTACTGTAATGGCCGAATGAGCACAGGTGCCAGTGGAAATCAGGGGTCACAACTATGTATTTTGGTGACAGCCATTGGATCAGGTTAGCTGTAATTTGAAGCCTTACTCACAGGCTCTCCCTTATGCTTTGTAAGCCTAAGAAGCACAGTTAATTCTTTCACTTGGAACTCTAATCTTCCATGATGAGGATAAAAATATTTTAGAACTGATGCACAGGAAATAATTCAATCATCTTACTGTTTTCATCTATCTGTATTGCCCAGCTATAACCTGTATCATACTGGACTCATGAACTCCTTGGGGGAAACGTTTTTCACATCTGCTTCTACAAAGCTGGGGTCACAGCATCATCTGTTTTATTTTATTTCCATCCTGGTTTGCTGTTCACTTGAATACAGAACTGTTAAAATTCTATTGAAAATTTCACTGAAATCCAGTTGATGCAAGTCTTCAGTGACAGAACCTGAGGCACAAAAAAAGGCATCAGAGGGAAAAAAAAAAACCTTTCTATATTCTGATTTGTTATTGATTCAAACCCTTGGGCTCTTTTTGACATCTCATTATGGAAAATGCAGTCAGTGAAGGTCAGAACAACTGTCCAAACTTCAACAGCAGTTAAATTCCAAGTAAATGAAAAGCAAACTTTAGTTTCAAAGAAGTAGCAAGAGCTAAGCAACTAGGGAAACTGCAACTATAGCCCAGGCACAGTGAAAGACACATTTAAGGGAGGATAAACAAACAGAACTTAAATTCTAGCTCATGCCACTTCTGCACATCAAGCCTACTGAGAGAACAGGTAAGATGAGAAGACATGTCCACATGATTATTTAGTACAAGTCATCTAGCAAAGCTACAGTGACACATAAATCAAACCTGGAAATGGCACCAAGAATATTACACAGTAAGCGTCTCCCAAGGTCTCCTGTTTCTCATGGAGAACCTCACAACCTTTTGGGATGATTTCATTGGGAGAATTTCTTGGGCCAAGTAAATACAGACATACAACAATCTATCAAGAGCTTTTTGTAAAAGGCAGTTGATCTAAGTTCAATTATGAACTATACCCTAAAAGCAGGACTGAAAGGTCTGATCACCAGTTACCTCTCAAGTGGAAAAACAATGAGGCATGAGTCACACTGCATAAAATGACACTAACTGGCCTCTCTCCATATCCCTGAAGAAGACTCACTCACTCTCTACATTCAGAATTTCAACAGGATCCAAAAAAACCCAAATCCAACCCTTGATGCAGCATCAGAAGTTTCAGTAAACCACTTCTGGGTTGTAATTAACCAGGGCCATTTTTGGATCATGAGTGACATAACTGAAATTCACAAGTATTAACAATAAATTATTTACCTATATTGTTGGTGTGGGATTTTTTGAAGGGTAATCATAAAACAGCAATGTAAGACTGTCTGGATCTTAACACCAAGCAATCTGCTCCTTTATACTTACACACCTGGATAATCTGAACAGTCCTAACAGCAAACTGTACTCCATAAAGCTATCCATCTATGAGACTAAAATACAGAGGATTCTTAAGGATTCGTAAAGTTCTCTTTGCTTCAACAAGAACTAAGACCTTCAGACTATGTGTCAAGAACCACACTGAGGTAAGACTTAGGATCTAAAAAGTCTTGAAATGAACTGTAAAGTAGGAAAACAAAATCTGAAATTTTCAGAATCTGACCACCTTGTGGCAGGGGGATGGGAAGCTTTATTTGCACTAGGACATCATACCAAGAGTAAATGTTTCTCATTGTCCTTTTCAGCACTAACTATGAGATGGCAGCTATGCAAAGAACCTTTTCCATCTGAAATATCTTAGGAATCCTCCTAACAAAGGATCAGTAGATTTCCAATTATATGACCCAGAGAAATTCTCAGCTGACCTCACCGAAGAGAAATGAAATAACCACACTTCATTCAGTTAGAAACCACTCCCTCACAGATGGATTTAGAACTATGCAGAGTATACCTGAAAAGGAATTCCACTACTGCAGCCTCTGGGATGATACTGTGAATAGTGATTTTTCAGCCTTTCAGCATTTTTTGCAATGCACTGGATATAGCGGAATTTCAAAAAAATTGACACAATAAACACCATGATTCTGTCAAAAACTGAAAACTAGTTAAAAAAAAAATAATCATAAGCTGTAGTGGCTCTTTTGCCTATTTCTCCAGGGCAAAATAAACCTTAAAAACAAAAAATAAAGAAAAGTTGCAGAGAGAGGATTGAAAATAACTGAAAACATTTACTTAGCTGGTTAGCTTCCTTTTTCCTGAGACTTAGCTTTTGAGGAAATACCCAAATAACAGTGCTGGCAGCATAGTAAAGCACAGAAACATTGCCAAATCTTTCCAAGTGACAGTTTAGCCGGTAGTTACTAACAAAAGCAATATAAACATGTATATTTAACAAGTAAAACTCACTGTAGTTACATTCTTTCAGAGACATGTACAGAGAATGCACAGATAAATGAAAATAAGTTAGTGGGTGAAAGAGAAAACATGTACCAATAAGAATTCTAACTTTAGAATTATTAATTTTTTTTTTTTTTTAAATTGCCACAACTTTTATACACTTGGAAACCAGCATCTGTTGTAATGTTACTAAAATCCCACTCTCAAGTGTTTTCTTCAGTCACTGCCTATACAGTTCACTCTTCAAGAAATGCTTCCCCAAACCCTAGGTTAAACCAGCCTTTTACAGACAGTTCTGTCTGACGACTTCTTCTCATTTACAGCTCCTCAGGTGGACCTTAGGGAATATGTGCATCTGTCCCTGCCAAAGACTTAAGCCTTTGTGCCCTTACTGCATGAGATACTATGATCCCTTTATAATACTCTACAAAAAAAGCCTCTGTACTGTAGTGATACATGTAAGGAAAACTGCTGGAAGACTTAAAAGTATTGGAGGAAAGGAACAAATGCCTTTTCTGACATCATTCTAATACAGTGAACAGTGTTTGCATTCTAACTTTATTGATTTTTTAGAAATAACATTCCCATTAATAGCTTTGAGGTCACATTTATTTAACTGAAATAAAGTATACCTAACCTTTAGAACTACCTTCCACCATGTCCTCCTGCATTTGCAACCACATGTAAGCAAACACTGCATCAGGACCCATGTCAGTTAGCAATACTTTGCTTTGCAACGATTTAATAATCATTTCCCATCAATTACAATAAATAGAATGATGATATTCTGTGAAGTTAAAAGTGTATATATACAGCTTCATCTGTATCATTGGTGAGATGGAAAAATACCCTAAGAGCCTAATTACAATTAGTCAATAATAGACTAAAAGCAATATTTTATCTAAATTCTCTGCACTTTTTTAAACACTGAGAACATAATTTATTTCACTTTAACCCTCTTCCTAATTACAGAGCACATACACATGGGACACAGTTACCATTAAGCCCAAGGCAGCTCTGTCAAATTTAAGAAATCAGAAAAGCTTGAACAAGGTCCCATGGAATGTAGAGAGTTGATTTTTGAGCAGAAAAAGTGCAGAATAATTCATTAAACTGAATTTGGTTCAAAACAAAGTTTTATCAAATTGTCCAGTACTTTTAACCCTAAAACTCTTCAATAACTCATTTGTGTCAAGGCTAGTTCTTCCATTTTAATAAAGTATTTTAAAAAATCTCAAAGGAGTGTGTGTAGTAGAAAAGAAATTTCTGCTCAGGCTTTTCCACAATGTGACTATTCCACAGCAATGGGCACGAAAGACTGAAATCTAATTGCTAGAACAATTTTTAATATCATAGTTACACAGGAACCTAAAGATACTTTGTAAGTGATGATGATCCTTCAAAATATATCTCTCAGATAATAATTGTTACTTCTATTTTACAGAAAGGTGAAGTTACATGATTTGTTCTTTTTCAGAGCCTGGAATGCACACAACTGCCTGGCTCCCTAGACTTACCCTTTTAAAATTTACTTCTCTTAAACAAAGTCTTCTGAACAACTTTGACTCTAGCTCAGTTTATTTCTATTGCAACATAAAAAACATATAAAAGTAAGTAAAAGATATTAAATCTGTGATACTGTTATTTTCAATATTGCATTAGACTAATAAATCGTTTATAAAAAAACTTTTATTAATTATATTTTATTATTTAATTAGATCTACTGTCATATCATTATTTTTTTCCTACACCATGAAGTTTTTTTTTTAAATCATAGCCAGCAATATTACAAAACCCAGAAAAATGTGGAGAGATCTAATGCCGAAAAGTCATCCTATCGCCTCTGACAAGGACAGACCAAGTATACCTAGATGAGCTCTAAAAGGAGGCTGTTTAACATTTTCTAGAGCACTTTCATCAATAGCTATCCCATTACTTCTCTCAAGTATTTAAACCTGTCATTACTGTAGAGCTGGAAAGTTTTTCCTGACATCAAAATCTCCTTTTCTGCCCTTTAAGATCATTGTTTCTTATCCCACCTAGAGAGTACAGTTTATCACATTCCTCTCTGTAGCAATCTTTACCACACTTGAAGCCTATTATTATGTCTCCCCATCTCTGCTATGGACTGAACAAGTGCAATTCTTTCAGTCCTTCCTTAAAGGTCATTATTGCAACTCTTCTCTCAGTACTCTTCCATTGGTCCTGATCTGTTTGGAGTAGCAGAAATGGAGACAGCACATCATCTGAGGCCTCACGTTGTAGCACCACAACAGCCCTGTTCACATCTCCCTGTGTGACTCTGGGTTTTTTATAGAACTGTCATGACTCCTCTGTGTTCATTTTGTCACAGAGCCGCTTATTCGCAGAGCTGTTCCCGAGCCAGTTCTTTCTCACGTTTATTGTTGCCACCCAAACATGTTTTTTTGTGTTTCTCTTTACTGAACTGCATCCCATACAGTTCAGGTCATTCATCCAATTTGTCAAGACCTTTTCACACCCTAATGCTTGTATTCCCACCCAGATTTGTACTGTCCAAACAGTCAATAAATCTGCTTTGTTCTATCATCCAGGTCACAAACTGGAAGACTAAACAGGATTAAATTCAGAGAACTCACCTGCACAGCTACACTCAACGCATACTTTCAATTTTTAAATGCCTTTACAGCATTTAATTAATAAGTAACTAACCAATGCGGCAAGCCTTGTCCAACTACCTATTTTTGGTATTTCTAGATTCTTTAGCTGTGGAGAAAAAATTCTTAGCTTCAATACTACTGTAAAGGCAGGGTATATTTCAATCACAAATATAAAGGGGAGGCTCTAACATTCTCCTCCCTTTTAATGTATCTGTAAGTGGCATAGTAACCTAGTTGCACAGCTCCTCCAATTTTGAATTTGGGCTATATCCCTGTTTTTCTTTCCTATACTACAGATACTACAACAGAGACTCTTCAATTCACACACTAAAAAAAATCACTAGCTCTGAAAAATTCATATCTTATTTACATATATATATATATATACACACACACAGCCCCCTCTCAATAAACCTAAACCAACAAAAAGCAGGATGTTGCCATTTATGTACCAACAGGCAAAACTCTCAAGAACACTAACTTACTTATCTTAGTCAGAAAATTTAAAAGTCAAAAAGGGTCTTAAAGTTCAAGCCACTATATTTTCCAGACAGAAACCTGGTATCTCTAATGACAAAGCTGTAAGAGAATGACAAAATCCCATGGCTCTACTACTGACATATTGTCTGAAAGGTAAGAGGGAATAATCTCAGTACATTTTCAAAGGGCAGAGGATTGGGCTGGCTGACCTATCTGTATTTCTATGTCTAACTGAATTAATTATAAGCATCAAAAAATTAAAGAAGCAGTTGTTGTAAGTTAAGTTACTAAGCTTTTTGTCTATAGCTATAAAAAACTCTTGTATGACAAACTGTCTGTGTAAGGAAAAGTACTTAAATGCAAAATATTAACAAATTTTCAACACAAAGTCTACAAATTATCAATCTACTGTACTACAAAACCAAAACTGAGTATTTTGATTACAAAGCTACATTTAACAAAAAAAAAATTAAGTATTTTTGTTTGAAAATGTATCCAATACACTATTTAATGCTCAGCACTGCACTTCTTAAGTGTTTCACAAGCTACTCAAACAGAAAGGTTCTCACAAAACCAAAATAAACTCTTACGATGGTTCTTCTATGATCGAGGCAGTTTATGAAGCAGAAATCATATTTACAATGTTCTTAAAAGTAGAACAATACACACTGAAGTGTTAAGAGTGTAAA
This sequence comes from Merops nubicus, assembly GCF_000691845.1. Lineage (NCBI taxonomy): Eukaryota > Metazoa > Chordata > Aves > Coraciiformes > Meropidae > Merops > Merops nubicus. The sequence goes on from NW_008600652.1 coordinate 19,689, forward strand.
GTTTACCAAATGCAAGATCTTAAAACCAGAAGACTGATTCCAGCAAAGAACACTTAATTTGGAAACTAAAAAAATCTGCACTTCCTCACTACAGAAGTGACGAAGTTTCGCACTTTCTGCAACTTCACTCCCACCTACAGAGGTGGCAGAATTTTTCTTGTTCCACATTTTTCAGGACAAGTTGTACAAATATCTGTCTGGAATAATCCAAGTACATTTAAACCAACCCTAAAGAAATGGAATTACAGGTCTTACAGTCCTGCATTTCAAGAACTGTGAGTGCAATGTAAATACTTGGATATAAGCAAGTGCTGAATACTTGAAAAATCAGTTATCTCTTGCAAATCTGGTTCTTTATGATGGGAGAGACCAGTATCAGCAGTTCCCACACAATGTAAAGACTTTCATTTTTGGGAAAGACAAAACAAAGCAAACACCGATAGATTAGCTCTAAAGCCTCTAAAGAGAGCTTTTCAAATGTGAGAGACTAATTTAAAAAACAAGAAAAAACCCACAACTGGTAGATTTGCAGACTGCCAAGGCTTCTGTTACAACTTCCCCAGTACTTCCAGAAACATTAAGAAAACACTTATTTCTCTTATCAAACAAGGTGGTAAAAGACCAGCCAGAGTCTTTCCACCTTCTAGCAATCAGATAACTTTTACTGAACAGAACTCATCCTAATCAAAGCACCTAGAATGATCCGGGAAAAAAGAGAAAAAAAAATATTTAAGTGTCTTGGAAGTACTGGCAGAGAAAAGCTTCATTCTACATGAGGCTATGTAGACAGCAGACTGGAATCTCACTACGTTATGTTAGAAAAACTGATGTCAGAGCAGTCACATGCTGTTCAGCTGCACAGCAAAAGCTCATGCTAGTAGGATACATTAAATTTTGTGAAACAGACAGGTAGTTATTTTTACACATAAAATCTGTAATACACAGAGCTCAAGAATCCTATTCACCATGTCATTTTTCCCAGAAATGTTAAAAATTATGAGACAAACCATATGTTTGAACTTCATGACCAAACAGCTCAGTAATGCAGCCTACCTCGCAGCAATTACACACCCGGAGCATGTAATGCAAAGGAAAACTGTTTCAGGCACAGTACAACTGAGAACTGCAATAACTACCTATCTCGGACTAAACAACTAGACACAGGAGTTGTCAACAGTATTTCAACCTAAGGCCACAGCTGCTGCCCCTGATACACACGCTTGTACTGTGTGCAACAAGCCTTCACAAAAGGCCTTACTCCAAGTTCAAGCCATAGAAAGTTTTTATGAAATCAGCATGACAGTGCTGCTGCACAAAGTCTGCAACCAAAGCTGCCCAGGTTCTGAGTGACTTGGTAGGAGTCACGTGCTGAAGTAAATTGCTAACTGCTAATCCCTTCTAAGGCAACAGGAATTTCACAAGTGATTTCAAATGGGTGAAAAATTTCACCTGGTACTTATTTAAAAAAAAAAAAAAAAATTACCACAGACTTCTTACTTTCAAAGTTCTGCATTTTTCTACCCTACTGTTTAACACATGGTATTTTCTTCCTGAACTAAACTTTTTTCCACTTTTGATTAAGCAAATGCCAATATTACTAATCTGATAGTACAGGAAGATTAAAAGACACTTGAAAACAAACCACAACACTAAGTTGTCAACCTAATTTTCTGGAAAGTTATAGTACTTATTAAAAGAATTAAATTTTGCTAACCTCAAACCTACCAGTCCCTACTGGATGATCAATCCTTGCAGCAGCTGGGTGGGGAAGCACATCTAACCACAGGTTAGAAATACAGCCAAAAAAGCATATTCTCAAAAGGTTGCACAAGTTAGTATTTAATACGAAACACAGAGAACACCTTAAGATTCACCTTAAAAGCCTCAGTAACTACTAATCACTACATTGTTAGTACAAATAATAATTACAAAATTAATGGAAAACATGCAAATATATTTACAACCACTGAAAAGCTACTACCATTTTTTTAATAGTAACTGCAAGCATATTTCCAAAGTAAAGCTTGGAGCTTCAAAGCCTAAAAAACATATTCTTTTCTAAGAATTTATCAGTTACGTGGCAGCCTAACCTCACATTAGTAAACGCAGTTATGCTCCAAGACTACAAGAACTGCCTGAGTTCCTGGATAATCAGGGACAGAATACACGACACCATAAAGAAGAAGCAGAACCATATGCTCTCCCTGAAGAGAGATCAGGACTAGGAGACAAAGGGGATATTGCTGAGCTGAGACGCTCATGATACTAGTAGAATTACTTTTCCAAATACCAAAGGAAACAGATACATATTATACAAGTTTGGGATATAACAGGACATATATCACACCCTCAAAAAAGATCAGATTTGTCATGTTAGATCTCTCTCTTCTTAGATCCCTGCATCCTTAAAGTCCAGGGTCCCTACAAGGTAGGTGCAGTTTGAGTTCGACAGCAGAAGCCCGAAGTACAACAGAAGCAATAGCACGGGACGGATGCGACAAGTACGCCGAGGCTGCAAAACCACCACGATTCGTGTGGGAGCTCAGCCCCGGGCTCCGCGTTGTCGAGGAAGGGCCAAGGGAGCCCTGGACGTCAACAGAGAGGGGTAGCTGAGAGCGCAGCGCTGGAGCAATCAGAGGCACGGCCAAGTCCGCGCTGCGAAGCCGGGCACGCAGTCCGGCAGGGAAACACGGTAGGGGGCAAAGGAGGGGGAACCGGCGGGTTCCGTGGACCGAGTCCGCGCTGTGAAGGCGGCCACGCCGCGCCCTGGGCCGGCG
>NW_008600653.1:0-1382 GCF_000691845.1 Merops nubicus
GATGATCTTAAAGGCCTCTTCCAACCACGAGTCTTTGATTTTAAGACCCAAGTGCAGCCCACTGGCTGCCTCCTCCTTGGGAGGTGCCTTGGATTGATGTTTGGGGGCCAGGGCTGTCCCCCATTGCAGCCCTGCCCCAGGGGAGGGGTTTAGCTTTGGGCTGGTGCTCTCTGCAGCTCAGGGCTGGCCGGGGAGCTGCCCTTGCTGGCCCTGAAGGCCCAAGGCTGGCCAGCTGAGCGAGGTGTTCTGCTTTCTCTTGCCCCCCAGCCTGACCCGCCTGGGGCTGATCCTCCTGCTCCTGCAGTACCTGGCTGAGTTCTTCTTCCACGTGGCCAGGCTGGTGTGCTTCACGGACGAGAACAACGAGAAGCTGTAAGCTGCCCTGCTTTCCCTGCCTTCCACCCTCAGGTGCCCAGGGGAGCCTCCTGCCCACCCCTCTGCTTGCCCCTCCTCCAGGTTTAACGTCTGGGCGGTCGTCTTCGTGCTCACCAGGCTCTTCACCCTCACCTTGTACATCCTGGTCATCGGCTTCGGGCTGCCACGGGTGGAGAGCCAGGCCCTGGACCCTGAGAGAGGGAACTTCTTCAGCTTTCTCTTCAACAACATCCTCTTCAGGTAGGAATGTCTGCTACTGACTCTTGTTTGAATGGTGGAAACCTCTCCCCTGTGTCCTTTGGCTGTGTTAGCTCAGGGAGGTTTTGGCTGAGTTTGGAAATGCCAGTGGGGATATGCTCCAGGTTCCTGCCAAGGAAGGTCCTAGTGAGATAGGAGGGTGTGGAGCTGGCAAGAAGGGGTTAAAGGCTGTGGAGCCACAGCAGAGGGGAAAAGCCACCAAGTAGGTTGTTTGTTGAAGTTATAAAGGGATGAGTGGAAGCAGGTCCCTTAGGGAAGGGCTCACAGGCTTCTGAAGCACTGTGGGGATGCAGTCAGGGAAAATGAGTTTTCCCTTCAGCCTGGCTGTGTTTTGCTGCCTCTTGCTGTGGGAAGAAGGGGATGGGGTGAGTTCCCTGTGTCTTGCAGTTCACCCATCAGCACTGGAGCCTCTCACCCACACAGCAGCTGTGCATTCAGCTCACAAGTTGCTGGGACAGGTGCCTGGGCATTCCAAGAGTTTTGAAGCCCTGGACTGCTGGCACACCTCAGGGTCTGGGGGACTTTCATAAACTCATAGAATTGTTTAGGTAGGAAAAGAACGTTAAGATCATTAAGTCCAACTGTTGACCCAGCACTGCCAAGTCCACCTCTAACTCCTGTCCCTCAGCACCACATCTCCATGGCTTTTAAACCCCTGCAGGAATGGAGACTCTACCACTGCCTTGGGCAGCCTGGGCTGGGGCTTGACAACCTTTTTAGGGGAAGACATTTTTCCTATTATCCAACCT
>NW_008600654.1:0-2919 GCF_000691845.1 Merops nubicus
ATACATATATATATATATAGAATGTCCTTTTCCTCACTGGTCTCTTCCACAGTTTCCCCATACACACTCCTCCAATGAAAGGAGTGAGCTGAGCTCTAGTTGCAAACATCTGCTTATATATGTATTTTTGGGCTTCTTTACCTTATTATTTGAGTCTCTGTCCTCTACTTAGTGATAATGAACTCCCACTCATTGACTGTATGCCAATGAGGACGTCTTCACATCTCTCCGCAAACAGGCAATTGTGCAGCATCAGCATTACATGTCATTATGATGCAGCTACAGTACTTCAGCTTTTTCCTGTATTTTGATCAGCAAAGATTAATTACCCTCGACTGAATTATTAGTGGTGATTAAACCTAACAGAAAATAAATGGGACTGCAATATTACTGAGTTATAATTTCACCAGTGTGGTCATTTGCAAGCAATTTCCTTATGCACAATTTTTTCTTAATCAGTATTCTGAGTTTTTTATCATGTATTAATTAAGGGAAGACAGCTAGTACACAATGCCATATTGTGCACTACATGACATATGCAAATCATGTGCAAAGCCCACGAAGAGCTATATGTACAAAGCTCAAGCTGACTTGGGTAAAACTTTAATTGAAGTCAGAGGAGGTTTGCTTGTGGTAGAGTGTGATCTTCGTACACGCAGCTATACACAAGCTTTGCATACGATTTGCATATGTCATGATGTCATCTTGACCCAAGATTTGATCAATTAGTTTACAGGGTCAATTTCCATTAAAACTACAACTTACAGCGATTTCCCATCAATTCTGAATGTAATAAATATTAAATGAGTAACTTACTGCAGTCACAATACAGCTAGGCAGAAGCATTAGATGGCTATTCCTTGGAGAGTTCATATGTCCTACACTCACAATGCTCTCCAACGTTACTCTGTTCATGTATTGCATGGACAGAGGCTGCAAACACAGACTCGTGAAGTGAGCAGGGATGTATGACACCTGGGGCTGTCCTTTCAGAGTGCTGACAACACTCCCAGCCCTACTTTCCTACAAAGGCAGCTCAGCTCTCAGAGCATCATGAAATAGAAGTCCTTGCCTTTGTCTTTGTCTCTTCCGTAGAACCAGATATCCCCAGATGTTTTGTTACCAGAAGAGCTCCATACCACCTATTTCTCTAAGGCATCTAGGACTTATCCACGGTTGTCAGGGACAGCACTTAATTATTAATTATATTCTCTTTTTCCCTTCAACACATCAATTCTCCAGTAGCCAAGAAACCACCTTTTTTACAACACCTGCCCTCACCACCTCTGTGAGTCCAAAAAGGAAATTAATATTTCACTCCAGGCTTTGCATATCCCAGCCACTAGTCCCTGGAAAGAGAACGAATTGCCAGAACAAGTCTTCTTTTATATAATGACAGTCCACAGTTTTGAAGTCTATGCAAGTCTTCATCTGGGCTTGAGCCATAAGGTCACACATTAATTAGTCCAATCCCCCTCTTCAGTCAGAGTTTTTCTTGTTCACAACAACTAGTTGCTCAAATGTTTTTGCTGCCTTATTCTTGAGAAATTATGATGACAAGCTGTGAATAGGTGGTGAGCACCATGGTTTTAAACTACTCTAATGTAACTCAAGCCTCGAAGCACCAGGTTCACCCCTCAGAATGCCAGTTAATGGTCTCCTGCAGACCATGCCATTACTGGGGAGGCATCAGAGCTCCTGCAGCAGGGTTGGCTCCAGAGCCAGAAATAACCAGCAAAGATTTTTTTTTTCTCTGAGCATAAAATCTCTTCTCTAAACCAGAAAACAACTTGCTTTTTATAAGAATGTAATAAGGTCAACAATAAGCCTTCCAGGCCAACACTCTGTCTCCTGCAGTGACCAGTAGTAAACAAGCAGGAAAGAGAGGGCCTTGGGGTTTTTTGGTTTTAACTCCTCATTGTCAGGAAAAGTCATTCTCAATACCTGAGCAAATACAAATGTTTTCTTCAAATTTCTGGCTCTGGCTGAATAACATGCAGTCAGTAGGAATTACTTGGTTTATTTGACTTCCAGAGCTGCAAAAAGAACTCTACCTCTATGACACTATTAAGTCTTCTGCTTTTCCATCACTGAGATCACTCAGCTCCTGACCCAGCTCTCTTTTCTGGACAGGCATCATGCACAATGTGCATCCAGTTGTGAGGTGCTAAACCTCACAGTCCAGCTGAAAAAAAAGATTGCTGTGTAACTCCCCAGTATTTGAGAAACCAGCCACAGGACTGGCTTTTCTTCAGTAAAATCTGCATGACAACCTTATATTTTCACAGTGCCACAAGAAAGAGCATGTTTTGTAAAACTGCAGGAGACCACCAGTGCCAAAAGAGAATCCCTCCATTTGCCACTATAGTGTGTAAATCAGCCCTGTATTTGTTGAAATGCTCAGATAAGCCATTTGTGACTCTGCCAGAGTGATAGATCTGAGATGATACATGAATACACACGTTTGCACACACATGCATACAGACAAGTGCACTCTAAAGATCAAAAAGGCATCTGGCTGTCAAACATGAAAAGAAAACAAAAGGTGTAATTGTCAGCTGTCTCCATTGGACACCTGGAGCCACAGCTAATGCAGTCTTCTGAAAGGCACCTCTGAGCATCTGCCATGGCTGTGGCTTTCATGTCAGGCAAAAACTTCTTCCAAAGGCAGCTTAAAGCCCACCGAGTTTGATTTGATTTTTCTCCCCTCTCCCGAGCCCTGTGGCAAAAAAAAGGTCTGGGCTGCACAGCTTGGTTTCTCACTTTTGGGGTCATTTCTTTTTCTGCAGCTCAGAGGATTTTCAAATTAGTTTGGCCACTGTTCCCCATTTGCTTTATGCATTAAGTGTGCACATCTGTAGTTGATAGAGGTGTGATTTTGCACCAGAGCCTCTTTTTTTTTCTTAGGAATCCTGCTGA
>NW_008600654.1:2950-19041 GCF_000691845.1 Merops nubicus
CATGCCAGTCTGTCTGCATCTCTGGCTCTGAGAAGTAATCCTTGTCCTTGCTCCTTCCTCTGCACCAGTCACCTCTCAGCAGATGGTGCTTTGCCTGTGCAGACGGGCCCGTGCACAGCCCAGGGCCTGCCCTTCCCAGAGCGAGTCCCTCTGGATCTGGCTGCCCTTCCTCGGCAGCTCTCCGTGAGGAACAGCTGCCACCACTGCACCTTGCTGGGCGTCAGGGAGGGAAGGCAAGCAGCTGTTTCAGAGATGCTGCTGTCACCGATGGAGGAAGAGGCCGGCAGGCAGCTCTGATGCTACAATGCACACTGTGTACTGCTGCTGAGAGCTCAGACATGCCTCTGCTAGTCTGCCCTGCTCTTCCCTTGAACTAGTCCTAGGCTCAGGAGCTCTCTGTGCCTGCTGATCCCTCTAGATTATGCAGCAAATCCCCCTGCTGCTCTGCAGGACCAGCCAAGACAGAGCTGTGTTGTGATTCACCTCGTTTTTCTCCATCTTGAATTGTGGTATCTCCCCATCTGGAGCTAGCAGGAAAGGTGGACAGTCTGTGGACATGCAGGGGATCGGTAACAGCGTGTGGTGGCAGTCACATCATCCCAGTGCTCTCCCCTCCCAGGGGATGCAACGTTTTGCTCTCACAGTGCACGTGCCATTGCTATTTTGCACCTCCCGTGTGCTGGCAACTGGTCACCTAACCCAGCCAAGGAGGGCTAGCCAGCCAGAACACGATGCTGAAACACGCACATGCTTCTGCTGTATAGGGTAGGGTTTTCATCCGGAGGACTTTCCTCACCTGGTGAGAAAGCTTTAGGAACCTCTGTCCTCCAGACGTGCTGCTGCGATGTCCTTTCACTGTTAAAACTTTCCCCTTTAGCCTCAGGTATTAAATCTGGTGCTGGTAAAGAGTTATATCAGAAATGGGCTATATTCTAGCAAGGAAAAACAAATCAGGTTATTTAATTTCTAATTTTATAACATTATCCTGAATTCAGAGTTCGGTATCCCAAACTGTATTTTTGGTGTGTTACGTGCTCAGCTCAATTACACTGGCATAGCTCCTTTGAACTGATGGAGTTATGCACAAGCACAGCAAATGGAACTCTGGATCTTGAAGAGAATATAACAGAAGAGAACAAAACCCTACCTGTCCCTTAAGTGACTGGAAGCAGAAAGGAAGAGAGTTGCCAAGGGAAATCTCTGAGTGCTATCACCTCCCAGGCAGTGGAAGCAGAGTGATTTCAAGCAGATCTGGAAGCCCCAGTTGTTGTATTTTGCAGGACGATCTCCATCCCATCTGCAGTGCCAGAACACATGCTGGGAACATTAACTAGAACTGGCAAGTAGGCCTTGAAGAAGCTGCTAATTCCCACTACATATAAGAAGCTACAGCTTCTCTGTACCACGGTCGTAAGAAAGAGAGACAACCTCATTCCCTAGAGGGTGTTATTATCCCTCAATATTATTATTCCCCAAATTCCATAATATTCAAGATATTATTATTCCTCCGAAGCCTTGTCAGCATGAAGCTGCTTGTAATCCAATCCCCGCCATACGGCAGCCAAAGATAGAGCCACCCTGTGAGGTGTCTGGCTCGTCTCTGGAGAGCAGAGGCCCCGGCAGCTGCAGGCTTCAGCACGTCAAGTGGTTCACCAGGGACCAGCGCTGGGCTAGGGGCATAGACCCTCCAGTACTCTGGACCAGTCCAAGCCTTAACGTATTCAAAACGTCTGAGGGTTTCAACACCCTCTGCTTCCTGCCAGCACCACCTCAGAGGCACTTTGGAGCAAAGGAACAGAGTCCCAGCGGTGGGGACACGTGTGACTCCTGCCATCACAGCCCCAGCCTCAGCGCTACGTGGGCAGGATTGAGCCTGCCTGCACTGCGTGCATGGGAGAGCCCAGGACTCTGCCTGTTCCGCTCACTTTTAGCCTTTGATCACGAAGCTGATGCAGATTGCATTAAAAGGCAGCAATCCTTGTAGGCACTCTTCCCCCTCCCCGATTCGTAAGCCAGGCTGCTGTCCTCCGGGAAAGAAGACAGAGGACTCGAGGGCAGATTCGCCTCTCTTGCACATCCAGAGTGATTGCACTGACGTCTGTGCAGTTATTTCAGGTTTGGACTCGTGTAAAAGAGATCAGCTTCTCATTGGAAAGTTCTTGCTTGGGGCAACAATTAGTTTTGCTCTCCTAACACTTGCCTCGGAAACCCAGATCATTCACACAATCTCTTAGCAAAGTCGAGCCAGGACAGCATTGTTTGACAACATATCTTAAGCAGCTATTCAGCAGCAGAAAGTGAGACTGGGATGTGATCACGAAAATCAAGACTATTTCTGAATTTGCTCCAAGCAAAGGGGAGAAAAAGACATACAAGGGCAGAAAGGCAGGAAAAGATTTGAGTGTTCCTACCCCACCTAAACACAGCGTCTGTCCTTCAGTGATTCATGACAAGAATGGAAATTGCTTTAATGCTAAAGCTACAAAGCCTCATATTTAAAAAAAAAAACACACTGTCTTGGAAATATTGCCTCTTGGTTATTCAAACTCAACCTATATTCATACACTAGTATGCCACTAGAAAATAAAAAAACAGGATTTTTCTTCCACTTAATTTTCCTCAGATTCAGTCCAGTAGAAATTTAGCAGCCCAGATTTACTCGGGCGTTTTGAAGTCAGGCTGTGGTTCCTGCTACCTGATCCCATTCGTCTGGCATCTGGCACAGTCCTGCTTTTGTTTCCTATGACTTAAGCATCAGGCTTTACTGATGTGTGGCCATATTTTGCTCAGCCCTGCGGGTCAAGTGAATTCCATGTCTGTATTGGTTCCCAAGGGGCCAAGAAGGCAGTCGGGTATAAGCTCTCACATAACCTCTTCTTCTGCAGCCAACTTTCCAAACAGCTCTTATTGCTCTTCATGTTCACTGAGGGGCTTTTATTTAATTTGGCAACTGCTGACACTTTTCATGTCCATTTCCGCTCCCTCCTTTTGATGTGTAAATTATCCCTGGATATTGGCAAACGGGACAATTTGGGTATTGCTGAGGGCCCCTAGCCTGACTTCCCCCTACCTTCTACAATCATACAGACCTCATTGACTATCTTTTCTCCAACCCCCACTTTTAATTTGCTCAAGCAGCCTGAACATACACAGTCAGTAATTTGACCACGTCGAATTGGACACTGCCAGCTCTCTGCATCCTGAGTCCTTGCCTCGGCCCCTGTTTGATTTCACGTATGTACAAATTGGTTGTGGTGCCCGAGAGGTCCTGATTCAGCTGAGTGTTTCAGCACGTGACTGTAGGGAAGAAGCAGAGCTCTGTGCTGAGGAGGGTCCAGACTCCCTAGGCTACACTGTGGAGCTAGGAGAAGGCTTAGGCACAACACTCTTCACGGCCCACGGCCTTTGCAGCAGCAACGGTCCAGGTTCAAACAGTCCATTGAGTGTTTGGAAGGAGCCAGGTTTAAGATGTGGATGAGTCCTTCGCACACTCATACAGATGGTGCCTAATTCAGCCAAACCACATGGGCCCTCTCAGAGATACCAACCCCACAGTTTCTCTGCAAAAGAAAATGTGTTTGCAAGAAGGATAATGGACGTGTCTGGTCTTGAAGTGAGCTCAGATCTATGCTTACCTGAGAAAAGGTAGTTGAGTTTCTGCTGCCTTTGCTAGGGATGCTTCCCACTTCAAGCACCATCATGCTGTAACCCTTAGGACAGACACATGGTTGTTACAGCAGCTGAGCAAGAATATCCCACTATACAAAAACTACGATATGTCTTAACAGCTCAGGCCCTGGCTGTACTACCATATTCAAATCTTCATCCCACGTACACTGTGCAGCTACAAAATCCAGATCTCTGTGGTGCCCAGCATAGCACCTCACAGCATCCACTTTCCATCCACTGCCTCTCCATGCTTCTGTTGTACTAGAAACATTAGGAAGAAACTGGAGAGTAACACACCTGAACCACCCATATCCTGTAAAATAAACAAGGTGGAGCCCAGTCCTCACCACCCTCCCCAAACACACGGAGATAAAGTGCAGAGAAACTGATCAAGGCAACAGTTCCTGTAGGCTGATGGGACTATGCTTTTGTGTGGGCTAGTCTACACCATACATAAGCAGAGGAGCTCAGGACTCCAGACCTGGATTTTCCCAGCCAGAAAACTGTTTAGTTTGCCCCATTATAGGCACAAAGTAATGTGTACACAGTTTGGAAAAGAGTGTGAAATGTGCAATACACCAAATGATTGTATAAATTCAGTGTCATAACGTGTCATCAATGTCCTTACAAACCTCCAGCAAAGTAACCTCTTCCCTCTGCACTCCAGTTCATCATCCTTGAAGTGGGGGTAGCACAGAAGTGGTGTAAAAGAAGAACGTAGTAACTGTGAGCCCAGGCCTGGACATAAGTAAGTACTAGGCTGGTTCAATAAATGATGTACCAAATGAAAGCCTAAATGAGGGACCTTTGAAGGGTTTCTCACAGAGAACAAAATGACCCTGCTTAGGGTGGTTGGTCAGCAGCTGGAAGCAAGGAGAGGATGCTAAGGGTGGTTAGCCATGGGAGAGGGGACTTATTTCCTCTTTGCTGTGCTTGACTGGTTTTCAGAGAAGGGGAACGGCTGTCAGCTGGTTATAGTGGCACATGTTTTTTCTCTATTTGCATTTCAACTCAAGGGCATCAAGAGCAGCTGGAAAGCAGCTATTTCATCCTGTTTAAATAAATAAAAGGAGGGGAGGGAGCAGGTTGACTTTCTCACCATCTCCAGCCTTTGCTGTAATATCAGCTGTGGGAGATGTTTATGGCGTGAGACTTGCAAAATAAAAACTTTGAATGGTTATCTGAAGGCTGACCTACTGCTCCAAAGAAATCCTTTTGTTCACAGGCTACCGTGGTTAGAATTAAATTTTGTGCTTTTCAGAGCAGGGGTAAGCTCAGCTATGGGCTCTTGTTGGGAGATGGCCCCCACCTCCTTTGACCCAGAGAAATGAGCCACCCTAAAGAGCTGGCTCAAAGACTGTAGTGTGCCATCCAACCAACAAAATACCTGTGGGTGGGGGAGATGGTAAAGCAGTTCCTTTAAATACAACATCCCAGAGAAGTAAGGGAACAAAGTGAGTGTAAGGTACCAACAGATTCACACAAAACACACATGCTCAAGCCCTTTCATTTTTCTAGGCTGAAGCAAGGGCACCAATTTTGTTTTCCTGGGACTGTTAACACCTGAAAAGGCAGGAGTTCATCTCGGTGACTTTGAAGCAGTAAAACCTTGAAGATATAATGTAGCTTAAACACATGGAAATTCCTCCAGGCCTTAATTAATTTAGTATTCTTCCAGAGAAAGACTGTTGGCGTTGTAAATTATTCATAAGATATTATAGACTCACTGATCTCAAATTTCATACAAAATTACAGCAAAGCTTTCAAAACGTGAAAAAAAAAAAAAAAAAAAACAGCTCTCAAATTAACCCCTTGCATAATGTGTTTCTAAAATTACATCCATAGGGGGTATTTTTTTAGTACTTTTTTTTTAACATGATTCTGTCATCATTGCTAATACATATAATTGCTTTTTGTTTAATGAGACACTCTACCACTTTTGTATGAAAAACAACAGCCACTACCAGCAAAACCCAGGAGCCCATTTTGTGGAAAACTGAGACATATTCTTCACTAGTGCTTTAGTTGTTTCACTCCAGTTTTAATAAACTAGGCCAGTGGACAGAGCATGTTAAATAGCAGTTGCTGGTTGTTCTGACTCATGTTCTTCATTTTATTCTGCCTACAAAGTTCTCTTGATCAAAACACATCATGCCACAGAACAGATAAATAAACAGACAGTAATAATAGCATTTTCCAAACCAAAATGACACCCAGTTTGGTGCTCTCTTTCAGTAAATCCTTCCAAATATTCCTGTCCTGAAGCACTAAGAACATAAGCAAAACATTGAATCATTTCTTTGAATTGTTGCAGAGGATTTGAAAACCTGACAAGCAAGTTCCATAACACACTATGAAATATCCCCAAAACTGCATTTATTTACTGCAAAACTTTCTGAAATTTAAAAATTTTATCAGATATCCTGGGTAATGGGAGTTTCTATTAAGATTTTTCTCACAAAGAGAATAAATCTGGTTTTCTGAAAGAGCTGGGTCATATGTATGCAGTGACAATAAAAACAGTTTGAATTGATACTAATACAGCCAAACAAACCACTTATTGTTAAAAGTACTCTGTGATTTTGTTTAGTTAATAAGATTAGAAGGTGCTGTATGAAACCAATGCCATAATATTATTCAATAGGAAAAATCAAGACGTTAAATACATTCACTCTGGTCTAAAATTAGACAGATCATCATCAAACACTCAATAATCAGTTGCCTAACTACACATTGTCACCCACCAAGTAGCTGGGATACAGAATACACAAACAGAATTGTAAATGCATCTCACCTTCCCTTCTGTGCCTCCATCTAAACCCAGTTCCCTACTGGTATTGAGCAAAACATCCTTACTGATTTGGCTTTACGATGCCCATTTCAGATACACTCCTACAATAGGGCCACCTTCCTTGGTGTCCCTTCATCACATGCACTGCATCATTCCAGTCTCCCCCATGTTCTCTAACCCTCTCCCTTTGCTGTATCCCCTGACTTTCTCACACTCCTACACCCCCAGCCGTTCCCACATTCACTTTGGATACACATTTCCGTGTCCCTCAGTGCCACAGCCCAAGTGTGATGGCTAACCTGGAAGTAGGTCCACACCAGCTTGCTGACTGGTTGGGTGGCTGCTGCCCCATGGGAGGGATAACAGACATCCCTGTCATTCCCTTGGAGGGATTTCTAATCGAGTCTTTCTCCTTGACGTAGCTGTTGATTTGCACAAAATGTGTGGGACTGTAATATCTGAGAGGTGGTTATCCTGTGTCAAAGGTGGCTGAAATCAGCCAGTGGATTCAAAAGTTATTAAGAGACTGACTGTCAAGCAGGCAGAATAAGATCCTAAGTCTCAGTCCCTTAGGAAGCCAGCATACAAGGGGTTGGAGCTTTTTTTCTTTAACCCAGAAATACTGAAAACAAGAAATCTCTACAAGTCAAGTGTGGGGCCCCTAGAGTCATGAGGTTCCAGGAGAAAAAATCAGTAGTAAGTAAATATATCTTTTAGGTTCTTTTTTTTTTTTTTTTAATTTGTCTACAAGTTTAAGTATTACTTTTTAATATATGATTTTTTTTTTTAAAACTAGCTCTAAATTTTAGCCTGATTCAGTATGGTCCAAAGCTATATACTACAGAAATACACCAAGTACTGTGCAGCTAGTCAGAAAGTTACAAGAGACTGAGACACCAAATGGGGTAAGTTTGATATACCTGAGTGCTAAACCTCAGTTTGCACATAGCCAGAGAAAGATACTGAGTGTCTAAATACAAATATGTATTTTGTTCTTCCATAAGAATTTTGCACAGACCTTTTCTGTCTTTAGGAAAGTGAGGACTAGTGACTGGAGTTCAGCCTACAATCTGTCAGAGGCATGCATAAATCTTACATATGAATTTCAAAAATGAGACAAATGGAATCTTTGTGTAATTTTTCTTGTCATAAAGAGTCCTAAGGAAAGAAAATAGTCATGCCAAATGTCTCCTGTGTGTGGTTCAGACTCTGCAAGCAGAGATTCCTGAAAATTTTTGGCTGAAACAAGGTCATCAAAAATGGTTTGCTGAGTTGAAAAAATTTTAAAAAATAAAAAATCTTGACAAATGTTGACCTAATCCACAAAAGGCTCTTTGGTGAACCCTGGACTCCTTTCTGTTCTGCTGTCTTGGCTAGCAAGGTGTGCTAGTCCCAAAGCAGATGTACTTGGCAGATATCCTCTAAGATTTGAAGTAAGAGACTTTTCACCCCTCAGCTGCTTATGAAATTAGCAATCCTGCCAGCTTTGAAAACAAATCAAATTTAAAAAAAAAAAAAAGTATTGAGACAACTGGAAACCCTTATTTTTCAGCCAGCTTCCCTCCATGTATTTGCCTTTGTAAACTAAAACTCCACAGAACACCTCTGGCTTTAAGCTTCCTGGCCATACGCAAACCTTACTTTTCTAGATGGACTTCTCTTAGAAAAAGTGACAGCAAATCCCATTTGAGCCTAGCCCCTTGGAGGACAGTCCACCTCTCCCAGACAGCCATATAAAAAATTGGCTACTTGTCATAGGTCAGCTCCCCAACCCTCTGGACAACAAGGCAGGCGTGTGGTTCACAGAGGTGTTCAGCCCTCCAAAGATGCCCCCAGGAATCCGTTTGGCCGCTAGCTGCCTCTCCAAACTAGCATGGGTCAGATGTAGGTCCTGTGTTATTGATGCCAGCCCCTCACTGCACATCTTGGATATCCTTGCACATCTCAAATGGCCTCAAGTTGCAAAATGCTTGAGAAACTGGATCCCACCAGGTAGGTTTATGGAATCTTGTGCAGACAGACACACACTCACCTTGTCCACACACTAAAATGATCTAGCTCTAATCCAAAAGCCACATCATCACATCAGCACAACACTGAGTTTAAACTAATCAACCCAGGCTCACAGTTCACATCTGTTTGAAAAAAAAATTTAAAAAAATCAAACCACACGTGTAAATATAACCCTTCCAGTAAAGAGTCTTGAAATTCTCCAACAGAATCTCTTGAAATTCTGGTTTCCAGACACAACAATCATTTCACTATTCCTCTCCCCACTCACTGGTTCCACCGAGGCAAATGTGCTTTGTTTTACTAGCCCAAAGCATTCCCAGAGCTGGTGGTCAGTGAAGACCACCAGAAGTTATCCTTTATAACATCTGCCATGCAAGTAATACTCTCCCTGCTTTAGCTAGCCCTTAAGTACCCTAAGAAGAACAGTATAGCATTGGCAGCACAAAGGATGACAACTCAGTCCCAGCAGCTGCTCTGATCACTCTGATGACTCCTTGTAGATGAGAAGGTGAGGTTCGGTGAAAAATCAGTGCAGGGCAGTTTCTTCAACCCAACTCATTTGAGAGAGGTCAGGATTCCTGACCCAGAAGCTATTCCCTAGATTTTCAAGGACCACTTCCTTGAAAGATCAGAAGCAGTTCCAAGAAGCAGGGAAGAAAAGAAGGAGCAGGAGTATGTTACCACTGTCAGTTCTATTCCTACTGATGCTGAACACAAACTTCTTCTGTTTTTCTCATCAGTTCACAGAATATCATTGTTCTGTTGGACTGGCCCCTGTACTTTACCATAAGATGCACAGGTAGGACAATTATTTACTTGTGATACTGAAAGATAGCAACAACATCTTACCGAGTGACTCACAGCTTCCTACGCCATGGCATACCACTCTCCTCTCTGCACACAAGCTGAACAATGCTCTCAGTGTGAGCCATCAGCAGCTCTACAGTTTCAGAGGAGAAGCTAAAAGATGCAGGAGGGGAAAGTAGAAGTTTTTACAGAGTCAGATGGAGGAGGGGGAGTGACAACAGAAGTATCCACCCACCTGAGACACATACACACAAATCTGGGAAACATCTGCATATTGCATGCGACAGGTTGCATCACTTAACAAAATTTTTCTTCTCAACAGCTCATTTCAAGCTCTTCCACAAAAGAAATCAATTACTAATGACATACAGCCCTACTTTTCTTCCTGAACCCATAATTGCTTCCAATTTTAAGCTAAAATTAGCCATTCATGCTATCCAAATGAGCATAGTTTAGTGCTGATGTACGTAAGCGATGCTTCAGATTGTGGAACATAGCTGATCTTTGACAGTTTCTTCTTATAAATAACAGTTTCCTCTTTACACTAAGAACTTTTCAGAGGCGACAGATGTTTGAAAGATGGGACTGAATTAGTTGAATAGCCTGGAAAACCCACCAACCTGAGACTTGCAAATATGAAAGCTTAGAATTCCTACAAAGGCGGCTTGCAAGAAGCATAAATCACATCTGCGTAAATGCCTCTCTTTCAGCCTACATACTTTACACGTCACATTGTCAGCATTTAACACATAATAAATACTATACATCTTTAATAATTTAAAGTGCTGACACAGATAGGCTGTGTTGCACAGAGGAAGATATCAGGAATCTATTAAACGAAATAAAAAGTAATAGTGGTAGTAATAATGATAATAATAACAATGATAGTAATGCTACAAGGTTTTCTTTGTTCAAGAAGTTACAAAAAGTATTGCAAGAGCTGTGTCAAACAAAAAGTTGTCCTCCATCAGGAGATTTTGGTCCTGTGCTGAACAAAGGATATTGGAGAGGCAAGGCCTGGTTACTTCATAACTTAAAAAACAATGTAAAGTTAAAAGTCAGCCCTGTGGCAAAGTAAAGAGTTGAAATTTTATTCTAATTTTTTCCTCTTTTGTACCTTGCTCCTTGTTGAAGGAAATGAGCATGTTGCAGCAGTTCTTCAAATGACATGACTTGTAGTTGTCAAGTAGATAGTCTGTTCTCTCAGCAGGCAGAGCAGAGTCTCCTAGTGATAAGCATTTTGTTTTACTTACACATAAGCAGAGGCAACTACATGTGTATGCAGAAGGAGACAAAGCCAAAGAAATGTGCTTAGCACTTGCGGTGGGGAAAATGAGTTTCACAGTGGTCACTTTGTTTATGGGTGGGGGAGAGGGATTTGAACCACAGCCTTACAGCAGCCCCCACACCTTCTCAGTTCCCTGTTCCCTCCTGTTGTAGTGTGGTTGGGATCACAATCATTTCCATCTAAAGGGCCACCCAGTAGGTTTTCACCTATTAAGCCCCTGCAGAATCCTTACAATACCCAAAATCCTTACAGAATCCTTACAATACCCAGAGAGTCGTGGTCAATGGCTCAACGTCTAGCTGGGCACAAGTGACAAGTGGTGTCCCTCAGGGGTCCGTGCTGGGACTGGTGTTGTTTAACATCCTCATCAATGCAGCGAGTGCACCCTCAGCAAGTTTGCTGATGACACTGAGCTGGATGCTGCAGTTGACATGCCAGAGGGATGGGAGGCCATCCAGAGGGACCCGAGCAGACTGGAGAGGTGGGCTCAGGTGAACCTCATGAGGTCCAACAAGGCCAAATGCAGGGTCCTGCATCTGGGGAGGGGCAACCGACCTTACCAATACAGGCTGGGAGAAGAGAGGTTAGAAAGCACTCCACTGGAAAAAGACTTGGGGGTGCTAGTTAATGAGAAGCTGGACATGAGCCACCAATGTGCAGCAGCAGCCCAGAAGGCCAATCCAATCCTAGGCTGCATCAAAAGAAGCATGGCCAGCAGATGGAGAGAGGTGATCCTGCTGCTCTGCTCTGCCCTGGGGAGACTTCACCTGGAGTCCTGTGTCCAACTCTGGAGCCCCCAGCACAAGAAGGACATGGAGCTGTTGGAACGTGTTCATAGGAGAGCCCCAAAAATGATCAGAGGGCTGGAGCAGCTCTGCTGTGAGGACAGGCTGAGGGAGTTGGGGTTGTTCAGCCTGCAGAAGAGGAGGCTCCGGGGGGACCTTATAGCAACCTTCCAGTACCTGAAAGGGGCCTACAAGAAAGCAGGGGAGGGACTCTTCACAAGGATTTGGAGTGACAGGACGAGGGGTAATGGCTTTAAGCTAGAAAAGGGTAGATTTAGGTTAGACATTAGGAGAAAGTTCTTCAGTATGAGGGTGATAGATCCCTGGAATAGGTTGCCCAGACAGTTGGTGGAGGCTCCATCCCTGGGGACATTCAAGATCAGGCTGGATGAAGCTTTGAGTAGTTTGATCTAGCTGGAGATGTCCCCGCTTGTGGTGGGGGGGTTGGAATAGATGACCTTTGGAGGTCCCTTCCAGGCCAGACGTTCTTTGATTCTATGATTCAAAACACAAGATACACTTCAGCAGCACAGGGGGAGGATTTCACCCACAGAAAATCTGCTTCTCAAAATCCTGTTTTCAACACGACTTATATCAGTAAATAAAGCAGACACTTCTAATCACGTTATTATTCCATAAGCTTCACTATTTGATCAGCTATTCTCTTTGGAAAATTCATGTACCACTCCCAAACTAAATGTACGTTGCCTGTTCAGGCCACATTCTGCTTTATGTACTCCTTAAGGAAAATGGCTTCACATCAGTAAAAACTACAGTGACTGTTTTGTTATGCACTCTATTGGCAACCCAGCACAGGCTTTACAAAAGTCTCCCACAAGAAATAAGATAAATAGCACTGTCCCACTGCTTCCTAAGGTAGAAGGCAGAAACAAATTACCCAGCTAACACACCAAGTGTGCAGAATATATTACCAAAGAAAAAAGTATGCATTATTAGCTCTACATTTATACACCAATTAAGCTGTCCGTCTCTTTAAAATCAGACATATTACCTTACTGCTTTCGGGCTTGTGAATGGCATTTGTGAACATTAAAAGGCAGGTGTACTATAAAAGTTTTAATTTTTCACACTGTCATTACGGGAGTAAGGTTTTAAAGGTAAAAACAGTCCATGCGCTTCACATGACTCGTGCAAGTTCAGCTGCACACCAGCATCAATCACCACCTATTTGCAAGCATTCATGTTTTCCCAGTTTGTGGTGCCTCAAGTTACAAAGTGAAGTATGGAATGAATGCTTTGTAAGGTGACAGGAGAGAGGCTGCTGTAACCAAACCAAAGGAGGAGGCGTTTAATAACCTCCTCTAGTTCACTCCAGCCTTCTTGTATGACCCCAGATGTGAGCCTGCACCTTCTTCGTGCTGAAACATCTTTTAATAAACTCCTCTTGTTCTGATGATCTTTATGAATTTTGTTGATTTAGGCAAAGAATCACTTCTGCCTGTTCCTTTCTCCTGGCTCAGCTAGCGGGCTATGTGTTTCTTCAAGCAGGAATCATCCCTTCTTCTATGACTAGAAAGCACAAAGCACTACTAAGTGTTCTTACTAAAAAATAGCAATTCAATGCAAATAAGGCAAAAGCAGTAATCAGAGAAACTGCCTGATGCTTCTCTTGACCAACATCTTCTGCAATATTACAGTGTGATTACAGCACTGAAGAATTTGCAGAAGCAGAAGAGCAGCCTTTCAGATCCAATAAGCCCAGTGGTATATGGAAAATAAAATAACTGTACATCCACTTGGAAAAAATAAGTCAACAACAGACATGCAAACAAACAAACAAACAAAAAAATAAAATAAAAAAAGTCCTCCCACATATCCTGGGACACATTGTGTTCCAGACAATTTTGTTGGTTGTATTTATTATGTCAGAGAATGACATGTTTGGGGATTCCTGGTGCACTAAAGACTAATGGCAGATTTCAAGGACACAAAAAAGGAATTAAAAGGTAGCTTATTATTTCAGGTTGGAAGTGCCCCAGTCCCTACCCTATATCAGAGTATTCATTTCACAAAAGGAAATAAATCACAATTATCTTTTTCAGGCCATTCTATAATTTCTTCTCTTTCAGACATTTTATAGTTGCTAATCTACCTAGAGACTCAGATGTAAAGGCAGTACATAAGAATGTAATTAAAGATCATATCAGTGTGTAGATGCCCAGAAGTCAAAGTCTGAACAGGCCACTCTTTCTGTCACTGAACACACAAGTTCTAGTTTGATGTCCAAGACTTTCACCTCCTGATATGCTGAAGAGACCACCAAATCCTTGGGGCAGAATACTGGGATTGAAGTCCAAAAGAACAGGTCCCATATAGTCTATTAATAGGTACGTCAGTCAAACTCCTACCACATATGCAATCAGAGATTGGGCACCTGATTCCAGGATTTGGGTTTACCTGCGGAGCAAGATTTAGCACAAGGCTACTTAAATAATCCCAAAAATCAAAGATGTCTTCCCAGAAAGAAAAAAAAAAAAACAAAAAAAAAAAAAAGGAAAAAAAGTAAGGAAAATTAATTCCTTACCCCCAAGCATCTGAGTCTTCCACTTACTTCCAGATTTCTGTAGAGAGTCATAAAGAGCTGCAGCTCCCATCCTGTGTAAAACTGTACTGTATATTTGCACCACAAATGGACATCTGGATCAGAAATCAAAAGAGAAACACAAACTGGCATACTTGGTATGCTACAGTTTCATACTGGTGCCAGTACACAGCCTCACCAAGTTTACATGGCAGGAAAAGAAACAGAGCAATGCAGAAAGTGCACCTTATAAAACAGATCCTCCTCCTCATCTACACTCCACTTAGCCACTATGCTCACATTTTGCATAATTAACCTATTTCATTGAAAGAAAGAGTGCTTTCCTTGTGAGGAATAGGATCCCAGGTGCTGGAACTTATGAAAATCCTATTTTTAAATCCTGCTCAGATGCATTGCCTAAACTAAAACCAGTAATATTACAGATTGAAACAAAATGACAAGGTGGGGAGAGGAGTGAAAAATACTGAGAACCAAGGACATCACAAAATGAATAATGTTTAATCCGCTCTAATGCTACCAAGAAAATTAAGTTTAAGCTGCACACTTAATTAGTCTGCTAATGCTGTTTGATGGGCCTCCTCGTAATGCCAAGACCACTGGGATCTTCTGTGTGTCCCCAAGAAACCTGAGATTTTTCATTATGTCTGCACCTATAGCAGAGATACGACTTAGTCATCCCTTCTCCTGGGCTTCAAGCCTATCAGTGTTTACACGTCATTCCTGTCCCTTTTGCTTATGCATTCTCGGGAAGACGGCGCACGCTGTTCACAAAGAGTTTTCATATTGCTGCAGCTGTGCATGTGAAAATCTCACCTACTGCCGGGGCGAGGCAAGTGCTTCTAGGCTCCAAGCGGCTGAATGTGTTTGTCAGGTCTAGCAGTGCCTACTAGCAGAACAGCGTGTCGCTGTACTCCTAAAAACAATGTCTGGGAGAATAGCATCCTAGCAAGATGCCAAAAACAGCTCAGAGGGTTTCCAGCCTTTAAGTTAATAACAGGAGAAAATCATTCCCCTTACAGTGCTGGATTAAAAACACTAAAGAGTGGGTAGATGGAAAGACCTCAAAGTTATTCTGTTTCATTGATTACCTTAGAGAGTTTGTTTGTTAGGGATTGGATAAGGTCAAGAAGTCCACAGGCTTCTTAAGACTCTGTTTGGTTAATGGATTTTGAACAGCATCACAGCACTTTAACCTTTCATCCCAGAGCTGGAGGCCAAAAGAAGCTCTCCAAGACTAATTATTGAGGGTCAGATTTACTCCTAGCATGAGGATCCACTAACCAGTAGGTCAAATGCCATCCTCCTGATGCAAAAAAAGACCAAAACCAAACACTTAAATGAACACACAATACAGGTCTGATCTTTCTGGACACATTGGACATTAGCTCCAGGGGTATGAATCTGTCCTATAGGGAAACACTCAGGGATATTCAGCCAGACCTGGTTACAGTACCATCTCTCTTTCACATGCAGAACAGCAACAGAGATAAGAGATTTATGTTCCATCTACACGGTATAGTTTACTCCATGTTCTGATTTTAGTCTCATCACCAAGAAATGTTTTAATAAAGTATAACAAAACCTGACAGCCTGTATTTCAACCTGAATCAAGGAAGGCAGCTGGGATGACATACACATGGAGCCAAGTTAGTCTGATTACTCTCTTCCTGTTTTGTTTTGGTTTTGACTGAGAATGGTGAGTTTTGAATTTCAACTTCATAAAATTTTCTTTTTTCCAATAGAGCAATACCCAAGAGTTGAGGAGAAATACCTGACATCAAGAGTGCTCTTACTCACATAGTGCAAAGACACACTTACGCGTGAATGCGCTAAAGTTACATGTAAAAATAAACTCCAGGCTCACCAGTATGGACAAGGTTATTTTTATCAACTGCCCTGTACCATGAGTATTTCAATATATGCTCTGCAAAAACTACTTGTGGCTTCTACAGAAACTTTTGCTCTTTGACACATCACATAAATACTCTTTGCATCCGGCAGAAGGAAATATTTCAGTACAAGTGTTCTTGATTTATAAGTTTAATTAGAAACTTCTATGTTTTATACTAAAATACCTTGAGAATAGTTTGAGTATAAACAACAAAACTAGAATTGGAAACACCTCTTCTCTGTATCTTCATGTAGTTGCCCATGTGTACTGGTTTAGGGGGTGGT
>NW_008600655.1:0-3430 GCF_000691845.1 Merops nubicus
AGGGAAGCCTCCTCCCTCAAGTTTAAAAGCAGAGATACGACACAGTCTCTCGGTTTGGGACATTCACCGTCGATGCCCAGAGGCGAGAAGGCAGAGGGAGACTTTCTGTATAAACTTTGAGCCTAATTCCAGTGGCAGCACAAATAATAGTGTCAAGGCGTTTGCCCGCGGTTTGCAAAATTACATTAAAAAATCGAGGGCGCGTCGTGGGTCACTTTTCTCGGCCTTTGTGCCAACACACCTCTGCATTTGAGTCTTCAGTGCACGGTTTAATACACCCCTGAATTTTCCCAAGCCCATCCAGATCTCTGGCCTGAAATACAAAGAAACCAGAGCTATTCATCTGTAAGGACCCGCCCGGGCAGCGAGAAGTTTGGAAGCCGGTTCTGAAGGCGCAGTCGGACTGCGCCGTGCTCGCCGCACCGGACTCAGGGTCCGCACTCCTCGGGGTACGATCCACCCCCTCAGGAGTGCGCACACGCACAACAAAGGCAGAAATTTGGAAACTTGTTGAGAGGGGAAGATAGACAAGAAATAAACATAGAAAAAGAAAAATTCGTCTTGGAATCTTCCTCTAGTTCTCCTTGGTTTTTCAGCAGTTTGAACTGGGGTGTTGGGTTCACCTCACGGAGGGCATATGCGATCTCCACGGGGCTGTGTTTGTACCATCAAAATAGTCAGGGGCACTCTTTCTACCTGGGTGGCTTTCCCAGCAAGGGCTCAGAAAGAAGCAAAACAGATAAATGGCACCTTCAAGTACCAAGCTATGGGGCAAAGGACGTATTGCAAGAACAAATGAGAATATGCTTGCCATAGCTGATATTTATTAGCATTATCCAAAAGGAAACAATTTTTAAAAATGTTAGGTATTCCATGACACAATTGTTGCACAAACTACCTTCAATCAAGCTGGTTTGTTTTCAGAGCTATTTTGCAAAGCATCTTCCATACGCTTGGTTTGAAGGGAGAGATTTCATGGGCCGTCTTGCATTTTCAGGGACGATCAAGTAAATTCTGAGATAAAATAGTTATTTTAGAAGAAGAAGTGCTTCTTCGCCGACTTGAATGTATTTTTTAAAAGCCGTATCTCAGAGAAAAGGCCTCTTGTAACAGGTTCCTAGATCGTGTCAAATTATAAAAAAAATGAATTGCAAGAAAAAATTACAAAGCAAATATTGTGATCGGTGTTGAGGGTAAAATCGGAGCTGGGTTTATAGAGCAATATTAAGTCTGATTTTTTTTTTTTTTTTTTTAATCAACAGTGATTAGATTTGTGTTAAGCCTAAAGACTTTTCCTGTAGATGGCGTCCTTTGGGTACTGAGTAATCAATAATACAGTCGTACTCAGGAGACTCTATTAAGCCTTGAATAATAAAATAATTAATAATTTTTTTTGTTATATATTTATTGAAAGTGAAAAGGCCTTGATTTATCGTAAGCAAAAGTGCGTTTCTCCTTCACATAGATGCAAATAAAAACTGTTTGAATAAATAAGTTGTTTCTGAACATTTTGTTGTCAAAGTGTTAAATGTCCCCGTCATTTTTATTCAAACACTAACATGATTACAGCCAATTATATATTCACCAGTGTTCTTTATTTTAGAGTAATTGTACTTGTCACTAATAAAACAGACATAATGGATCGCTACTGTTCGGAATTTTAAAGCAATTTTCTGTAATTTGGTTGAATTATACATCGTCTCCGCTACTTTTCTGTTTCTATATTTTGAAATCCTATTTTCTTGAAAATTGCAGCTCTATTCCTGTTTTGTTGTTCCTGAAGTAACGAAACCTCCTGTAACATATATAAATAGAGCCTCATCCCCCTTGAAATGTGGAAAATCGTAATTTCAGCCTCAACATACTGAAAGCTTTAGACTTAAAATCTGAAAGTCCGGAGGAGCGCCTAAACCAGAACACTTGGCTCAGCGCAGTGCCCTCCTTTGAGATGAGAAGCAGAACATAAGCAGAGAAAACAAAACTGTGACTTGCATAGGAAGGCTTCATCACTTCATTGCAATTATTTGGTGCGCTTCTTGGGGCTCAAACTTAGAAACACATCAATTGCTTGTTCAGTTGCTAATGTTTACGACGGGAGGATAAGTACAGACGTGGAAAAAATTAGACCGTTCCAAGCGATTAGAGCGATTATCCCTATACTATCCGTACGTTCTTTTTCGTGGTGATTAGTTCAGGTAAAAAACCCAGGAGTGACTTAGTTATTTTTTGGCACAGACAATAGAGACGCAGAATGATACAGAAGTATATATAGATATCGCACACACATGGAAAACATTGCACTGCGTTATTATAATACTCGTTGGGTTGTTTTGCTGAGGATGAGCTCTTGGAGGGTTGTTTTTTGTTGTTGTTTTTCAAAGCCGAAAAAGTGCCTTTAATTTAGCGATTGTATCAGCCATCAACGCAATGAGATATGATTCGCGTTGTCGCCAAACACAAATCAAAAAATGATACAAAGGCTTTCACAAGTTAATTTCATATGACAAAACAAGTGCCCACCACAACACATAAAGTGAAACTATGGTTTGCAAACCGTGCGGTTGCATGGAAATGTATCTCTTAGGTACACTTAGCACAGTCTAATACAAAAGGTGGTTGCGGTTTTTTTTCCCCGCGATTCTGTAAGGTAAAAAGAAGGGAAGGCGAGGGAATCCCGGTGGCTCACTGCGAGAGCCTTTCAGTGAAGCCTTAGCTGGACATCATCGACAGTCAGTGAGAACACGCTTCTTGCTTTTGCGGATTCACTGTTTGATATAAGCATAGAAATTAGCTTGTAGTCGCCTTGAAGGAAAACAAAAATTACTATCTATTCCTAACCAGATATCGTTTAGCTAGTTCCGACGTGTACAAGGACTCGGGAGCCTTTTCTTTAGCCTTTCACTGATGTTTTGAAGTGAGTGTGAGAATAAAGTGTAACGTCATCCTCTGCTAATATTGTGCTAATTGGCAAATGGAAGTTATTTGTTTGTTGGAGTTTCCGGAGTTACGGCATGATTTCATTATTTAGGTGGAGTTTACAGCTCGATTATAATAAACATAAACATAGTTTTTCTAAAAACTCCCTAGGAAACATAACCTCTGCGTGTGTGTGTCTGTGTGTGCCTGCAATGCCTGTGCGAAAGCCCCATCTAAAAGATGGAAAGGAGTAAACACAAAAAGGAGATGCATCCTTGGAGAACTCTTTCTTTCAACGTTTCTCCTCTCCGCATTGTCAGCGCACAGAAAATCTTGTCTGCAGCCGCTTCTTTCTTGGTCAAATTGTTGTCGAGGCAAGACTACAAACCCCAGGCTTTAGCGAGACACCGTCCGTGCTCGGTGGGAGGGACACAAATGGGATTTAACTTGTTGCCAGTCATTTTGTTGTGTTTGTTTGTTTGTGCTGGTACTTTAAAAGCGAAACAAATTCCAG
>NW_008600656.1:0-747 GCF_000691845.1 Merops nubicus
AGACCCCCCATCCCGTGGAGACCCCCACCCCGTGGAGCCACCCCGGGAGCTCGGCGGAGGCGGTGACGCGGAAGCAGCGCTGACGTCAGATCTGTAAGTTTATTTGCTCAATGTACGACGGCTACATAATGACTCACATTCATGATATTCCATCACTGAGGAAAAAACTGCTAAGAATGGTCCGTGTGTGAAAGAATTCCTTACAGAAACACGGAGTTGGAAAAAAGAATCACTGATTAGACCTTAAAAATAGTTCACTGCATAACATGACAAAAAGCACAAACAAAGGCTCATTCAAAGAACACAGTCATTGTTCTCCTACACTGTAATAGTTATAATTTCACCATGACGAACACCAGACATTAAGATTAAGCTATGTTTTTTTTTTTTTTTTTTTTTTTTTTTTTTTTTTTAAATTTATCCTTTTTAAAAACAAAATCATATATAATTGCATGTCACTATAGCAACATCCATAACAGATCAGTTTGTTACGATCACTATTTGGTAGA
The DNA here is from genome assembly GCF_000691845.1 of Merops nubicus. Classification (NCBI taxonomy): domain Eukaryota; kingdom Metazoa; phylum Chordata; class Aves; order Coraciiformes; family Meropidae; genus Merops; species Merops nubicus. The sequence goes on from NW_008600656.1 coordinate 510, forward strand.
GCAAACTTTACCCCCAAAAGAAAAACAAAACAAAACAAAAAAAAAACCAAAAAAAAAAGAAAAATAAATTAAAAAAATTAAAAAAAAAATTTTTGAAGACTATTTTGTCATAGGAATACATAACATCTACAGTATAAGTTAATAAATTTCAAGCTACTGTATAGAAATACGACACTAGCATGCACAATATTGTATCAATAGAGTAATGGAGCAGTAATCATTTCACTGGAGAGACAGT
>NW_008600656.1:1352-2998 GCF_000691845.1 Merops nubicus
TGACTGCAAGGCTTTGACTGGAGTTGGGTAATCTTTACGATTTCAGGAAAAGTGATAAATTATTAAAAATTAAAAAAAAAAAGAAAAAAAACAACCCAACCCCCCAAAAAAAAAAACAAAACACCAAGACCCAAAGCAGGAGTGCGTTTGTTCCTTGGGGCGCAGCTGGAGGTGGACAGCCACAGGCAGCAGGGCACTCCGCGAGCCGGAGAACAGCAGTGAACTTCCAACAGCGATGTGAGAACCAAAACTGGAAAGGAACGGACTGAAAATGGGGTAACTAGGACCTGCTAAGCAACTCAGATGCCCCGTCTCCCACCCCCGGCCGGGTCGGCCAGACTTGGAAAAGGTTTTGCTAAGAGAACTAAGCTCCCGGGCTCCCGATGGTCGATAGAAATGTCTCTATGATTGCAGCTCTTCCCTTGAGGATTCCTCTACCAGATTGGTTTCTAAGCTCCTGAAGTTCACTCATTACACCACAAGCTTCCCCAGGAGAAAGGAGAAAGCGCCTGGCTTCCCTGGTGACAAACGAGGGAGCCTGGGCACCGGAGATCTGCTGACAAACCTCATGGTACAGTGGGAGAAAGTCAGGCAGAGTGAAATGGCAGTGCAATCCCTGAGGAAGCAGCTGTGGCACCTTCAACCAGGATGGTCTTTTGAAATACCAAACACAGCACATGACATACAGACCTGAATGCTCTTTTTTTTTTAATTTTTTTTTTGTTTTGTTTTCTTTTTTATTTAAGTGGCATTTTTAAGCTTTAAACGCTTCCCCCTTTGCCTAATTAAGTTCTTAAACCTTTTGCTGTGGACTTAAAATAGTTGAAACAGCCGCTAGCCAAGCACCTGTTAAGCTGTTGACCAAAAAACTAGAGCAGCTTTGATGTTCCTCGGGCGGGCGGTCTTCTTGCCTTGGGTGACACAGAAGAGCTAAAAGCCAGTCCACAGGCAAGGACTGATCAGGAAGGCAAGCCAAAAGAACTAGCAACAGGAAAAAAAGAAAACCAACTAGACAATCAAAGGCTTGATGTCATATGGCTGTCATGTAGAAACACTGTAAACTGCAGTTTAGTGTTAATACTGTAAGCTACCCTAATAAATACCCTAACGGGAAACAAACAACCAACAACAACAACAAAAAAAGATTGGATGGCCTAAATCCCGGGGGCTTTGCGAGCCCTGAATTCTTGAGTTTTGCTTTTTAATTCCCTCTCCATTTGGGGATTTTTGAGGCGAGGCCCTGGCGCAGAGTGCCAGCAGAGGTGCCCGTGCTGCGGGAGGGACGCGTGGCACTCGGGCTGAAGGAACAAGCTCACGAAGCCTTACTGGAACCACAGAACTCTCAACTCTTTTTTTTTTTTTTTTTCTTTTTTTTGGTGTGTGTGTGTGTGTGTGTGTTGCTTTCCTTAAAAACGAGGGCCATTCCATCCAGGAGAATTCATCTCAAAACCCTTTTATTTCTAGCGATAAAGTTAAATTAAAGACAGCTCCAACTTGTATTAATAATCTACAGAACAGTCCATATGCCAGTGAGGCTGCTATTCCATACCAGCACAGCCAGCCTGACTTCCACTAGTGGTGTTTTGGCAAAAATGTCAACGAGGCAATCAAAGACAGGTTGTGGGGGGTCTCCCTGGGAAGGTGTA
>NW_008600657.1:0-5112 GCF_000691845.1 Merops nubicus
CCTCTTCTGACCGACTCTTACAGTGTAGAAGCTGCTTTGACTGTAACTGAAGCTGTACATTTAACCCAGGATTAAAAGCTCATCAATTTCTGAATCAATTAACTCTATGTTGGCAAGAAGGGAGCTAGTTTAGAAGATTCTGACCTTGCTTATGATATACATTGAGTGTGGTGACAGTGCCCTGTGTGCAATAGTTAGCCTTAATTGCCCTAATGTTCCCCCTGCCTATGGGTTCACTTGATCTCTGGTAGCTAGATTTTGTCTGATGTTTGTTTGGATTCAGGCCTGTCTCACTGACTGGGTTTTCTGGATGGACTCCAAACCTATGTAGTGTGGCATTTTTGTCTCCTCTTTGGGCCTTGAACCTGTATTAAGGGTGGCACTGTCTCTTGAATGTGTCTTGGATCTGTGTTACAGCCTGACTTCCAGCTCTGATTTCTTGATGAACCTTGGACCTGCATGATAGGTGTCTGCTTTCCAGGCCTGTCTTTGGCCCTGTCTCCTGCTATTCTTGACCAAACTCTGTTGCACAGACCCTGAGACTGTCTTGCATGTTACCTTGTCAGGTCTAGGACAGCAGATGAGCCCTGTTACTGTGACCTGGTGTGGGTATTGTGAGGTAGTGTCCTATCAGCAAAAGCCCTACCTGTAGAGTTGCACTCTCAGCTCCTGGTTCATCCTCTCTCTTCTAGTGGTTGTCATTTTATTGATCTCTGGCATTTGATATGAAAATATGGTGATTCTTTCCTCCTTTATTTTGCTTACCACAAAGGCTGGAAATCTCCCGACATTAAACTACTTTGAAAAAAATCTAAGGTCTAAGTTAACTATTAAGGAATACTAGAATTAAAGTTGTCTGTAGAATCTTAATTTGCCAAACTCTTGAGATTTCTGGCGATGTCTGTTACTATAATTTCTTCATTTTGCTCAGGGCACAGTAAAGTGTATTCAGCAAATCAACCTGCATGTTTTGCTGTGGTTTCCTGTGTAGCTCAGGCCTTATTTCAATCCCAGTACTTGCACATGGAGATATGGGAGGCTTAATTTTGCATTTACTTTTCTGTGCTAATCACTATTGTACTACTTAAGCACTGAATTAATTGCATTAGATTTAGCCTTTTTCTTGCACAGTGGTTGTCCAAATTCACTTCTCTAATTTTTTTCTTTTACTGGAAAATAAGCTGCTTATGTCTCCTGCACAAAAAAAAAAAAAAAAAAAAGCTGGTTCATGGACATTTTAGATAAAGTTATTGACCTACTGGAAGCTGTTGCCTTGCCTCTTTGTATGTGCCTTCAGGGTGCTTCCAGACCATGAATTTATCAATTTCTAGTGCTCTTTGAGTTTTATCCTACTTGATGCTTTTAAAGTCTATCTTCCACTAACTTCAGCTATAGGGGTGAGTATTTAGCATTTCAGCAACCTTAAACTTAGAATCTCAGTGGTGGGGAATTGGAAACATGCCCTTTGCCAACTGCTTGTGAAAAGTTTCATTTAGACTCACTACAGAAACTCTGTCACCAGACCTCTGAGGCGGCATTAAAAGCTTTTTGCCCATGAGCAATTTCTTTTGTGTAGCTATTTTTTTCATTTACCTTATACAGATTTCCAGCACTTGTAACAAAGTAGCCAAGATGTATTTATTAATTTCTGAGCTAATTCAACATGGGTTTGATTCAGAAAAAGAACAGTGCCCTGGTCTGTAACTTCAGCGTAGTGTAATATGTAGAGAGGGGAACAACTTCTTGGAGAGAAATACCATGCATTTGTGTCTCTGGCTGAGTGTTTTGTTTTGGCTCTTCCTTCTACATGTTGTGTAAATACACATTGGTAACGTGGGCTTGGAAGGTGTTATATAGTTGAAAGAGGTTACACAGAGACTTCAACCTCTATAGTTCTTCAGTAGGTTTATTTTCTAAGCAAGGCAAAGTCTGTAGGCAAACACTGTAACTTCTGTTGGGTCATCTTGCCCATCAGCTGCTGTAGCTAGCTTTGGTCTAAACAGTAATTACTGGTGATCTGTTGGCTACAAGAGGAGCCAGGTACAGAAGGAGAAGCCTGAGCAGTGGCTATTTGGCTGATACGTGGGTAGCAGCAGATGCTACCACATGGTCTAAGGAATGGGAAGTGTGACAGCCAGTGTGAGTTTGAGGGGGTAGTATTATCCCATAAGAGGAGACCAAAAGCCATCTGAGTTGCAAAATCGCATCTAGAAAAGTGCATCAGGTGTTAGTTTAGGGAGCAGCACAGAGGCTTAGGCTTGGGCACTTATCTGAAAGGGATTTCTGAGTGATCCAGAGGTCTATAATACAGACCTCTGAAGCTGAGCTCCCTGTACCAAAAATTAGAAAAGGCAGTGGACCTCAGGGCCATTGTAGTTTCAGTCCTCTCTACTGCTATAAAACATTGTCTGACCACCATCTTGGTTAACTCGTGAAAGTTCCTGATGTATAATTTTGTTTAGCTAGGCTTGCAAATACCTAGGCTAATGACTGAGGGTTGTTGTGCTGTCCTGTCCTGTCCCTGGCTTATATATCTGCCTTCAGATGTAATGTACCCAGAGTGTGGCTTCCTATCAATGGCAGAGTTAGAACTGGTTTTGTAGCTCTTCCTTTTGCAGCTGTTTCCTATTGCCCTCTGAAAACAGAGTCTTTTTTTTCAGCCATGTATACCAGACATTTTGACAGAAGAGGCACTAGTTCTGTGAACCTGGAGTTCCTGCAAATACAAGTTCTTCATAATGATAAAGGACTCTGTGGTACTTGAGTGGTTCATGTGTCTGTTACCTTCATTTATTTTACACAATTCTGTATGTTTTCCTTGTTTTATGCATTTCTTATGGCTACAAGAGAAGAAAAAGAATTAATATGGTGAGAGAAAAACTGGAAAGTGTGGGGAATAATTTTCTAGATACCTTTGTAGAGATTTCTCCCCAAGGAGAAATGAGGAATGTGCTTAAATTCTTTGCAATGTGGCTAATGTTACCGTATATTTACAATAAGTAACTTTATGATAAGGTACTCTCAAACCAAATACATTCAAAAAACTGGGTGATAGAATTCAGTCCTACAGGGGCTTAGGGTGGATTGATGGATAGATCTGGTAATACTCCAGCTAGTCTACTTTTGTCTTCTAACATTAGTTCTTTTCTACCTTTCTTGGAGAAGACAACCTCGAGTATTAAAACTGACTTTTAAAAGAGGAACTAACACAAACCCCAGTCACACCAAATATTCTGGTTACACAAAACAAAAGGCAGGAAGTATGGAACTTGTTCTGTGCCTTCCTGTTCCATTCTTTTTAGATGCTAGTGTGTGTGTACTTAGATTTCTTTTCTGCAGGTATTTGTATAAGTCAAGGATTTTTCTCTTAAGTTGCTCATAATTTTACATGTATTTTACATATTATTTTTTAGTGTGAATTACTCAAAGTTCGTTGTGTACACAGTATTTGTAATTGTTTTTCTGAACTTTTCCATCTTCATATGATAATAGTGCTAAGCTTCAAAATAACTGAATTATCAAGCCTGACACATTGAAGGCCTACTCTGTACAAAAATTGTCAATTTATAATTGTTTTTGTATACCACATGTCCATCTGTACTGGAATACCCAATTTGGTGTGAAGAGTATAAAACATAGCCTTTCTCCCTGTTCTTTTAACAGAATCACATCTGCAGCTTTGAACGTTTTAAAATTATATGCAGCTACCAGGAAAGGAAGGGTGACATGGCACTGTTGGCAGCTGTGCTAGTGAACAAGAAAATCTGTAGCAAGGCTTTCTGCAATAATAGCTTCCAATGACTTGTATGCAGTGATTTCACTAATAGGAATACTTACACAGCAATTCTTGCTCCTACACGAGCCTCAGTTTCTCCCTGTCCCTGCTAAGTAGGTGTAGTTTACTGAGGAATGTTTGTGTTAGTTTGCCACTTCTGACAAAAGCTGGTGGACATCAATGAGACTCAGACTGTTAAAGTTAGAATATAAGGATGCACTTTTATCATAGCTTCTTTGAAGGAATTGTCTGTGTTCATGAGCTTAGTTCATGGTATAGCCCCACCCCAATAATGCAAGCTAATGGGGAGAAAGGAATCTTCTGCATTTGCAAGACATGCCTAAGACTGTGCATCCAAACTAGCTGACAAGTTGTTACCTATGGGAGGTTCTTCATGCACCCATTCCATGAAAAAAAGTTTCTTGAGAATCTTTTCAGTCTGTGAGGGCCTCATTTTGCAATCCCCTTGTAAAAAACGGCAGCATGGGGCTGTGGTGCCCCACGAGGAGAGCTTCTTTGAATGCAGTACCTGCTACACCTTAGGGCACTAAAGTCAAGGTTGCAGCTGCTTCTTGTTGCCTTATGCGCTACTGAAGATATTTCTACAATGGAGGCAGCTTCATTACTAGGACTTGATTAATATTAAGCAAATATTCTTCATTTTTTAATTTTACTTACTGATGGCAAGGGCTGTGGCAGGCAGTGGTGACTTTAGGTGTGTTCACTTGTGTGTTTGCAGGTAGTGTAGAGAACTGAGCTGATACACACACCAGTTGATAGCATCACTTGATGATTTTTTTTTGACAAAATCTTACCTTGACTCAGATGTAATTCAACAGATGGTTCAGGTGCTGTTCTTAATCCAAATAATATTTATTGCCATGTTCCACAGTAATTGGTAAATTCTCATTGCAAAGTTGTGTATTTTATGATGAAAGAAAAGGTTGAATTGCTGGCTGGTTCTTATTAAAGCATCTGGAATTCATATCACCTGTATGGCCTAACTGGCAAGAATACAGTAATTTCAAACTCTGACCTCATTCTGGTACGATATGGTGGCCAGAGGGGGAAGTAAATGTATATTAAAAGTTGCGTAACTCCACCTTATGTCATGTAGCTCAGGATATAGAATATATCCATCATTACTGACTTACAGCACTTGTTCTTTACTTGTGGAAAGAAGTACATGAACAGCTGTACTCTTCAAGTCTGTCTGCACACAAATACACTATAATTTGAAGAAGGTGACAGAATGCTTGTCCAATGTGTAAACGGTGAAAGAAAATCTGTGAGAGTGCGTGTTTGTGATAAAGCAAAGAAACTACAGTATCAAATAA
>NW_008600658.1:0-3061 GCF_000691845.1 Merops nubicus
CCCAACACATTCTATGATTCTATGACTTTCCTGTCTACTTTACTGGCAGGGGCTCTATCCTGCTTGCGTGTAACAGGATCAGTTTCAGCGCAGCTTTCACACTGCACGACTGCAGGGCTCAGGTCTCACACTGCTGCAGCATTGTCACTGTGCCCTGGGCAGAAGTCTCGCGAGTGAAGCAGGATTTGGGCTCCTGCACCAAGCAGAGGCAGTGCCTGCACTGCTGCTGTGCAGGGATGACACCAACCTGCTGGCACACACCTGCCTCTTACTGAGCTTGGATGGCAATGGAAGGCAGGCAGGCAGGCAGGCTCTGTTTAGCAGCTGTCTGTTTTCCAGTGAACATTCTGTCTCCCAGTCAGTCTCATTTTGATTTAAGATTTAAAAAACAAATCAGTAAATCTGCCAAGGACATAGAGTAACTTTTCCTCCATATCTTTAAATTAGGTAGGTGAGATCCCTTTATACACTGGCCTCCACTGACTACAGCATTGCTTCTGAGTCACAAACATTTCATTAGAGCAGCCCTTTGAAGAGGATTAGTTGACTCTTCCAGCTCTTTTCTCCAACCGCACACCGTGGCAGAGATGAATTTCCACCCCCAGGACATACTCAGGATGGAGGCAGAGCCTGCTGGGACTTACATATCCGAAATGTCCTTTCCGGGAGCAGTTGTAGCAGTACACTATGGCAGAGTGCTTGGAGCCAGGACTGGCCACCTTGATTGGTCCTGGCTTTGTCTGAAAGATGGAAACAGGCAAGAATTAGGTCTGGCAGTATTCTGAATGTTGAATTGAAAATAAATTAAAATTACATAAATATAATTTTATTATGGTTAAATCAATATGTTTCTACTTGCTGTTGGAACATTGTTTGAAAAAGAAGCAAGTGGCTCATACTACTGCAATTTTGCAGAGCGAAGTTCAGCCTGAGCACCACAAATGAGGCAGGAAGAGGCATCCCCAGTATCCATTCCACCTGGCCATATTATTTCAGCTCTGAATACAAAAACAAGCTTCTGATTTATCTCTCTCCTCCCCTCCCTGTCTCCCGGCCTCCTCCCCCTCTCACAGATGCCCCACCATCCCCCAGGATGGATGGGGCCATCAGATATTGCATCCACCAGCTGGGAAGGCACATTTGTGTACTCCTGAACTAACTTCACTTAAAGCAGTAGGGCAAAGCTTTGATGGAGGTACAGGGACTTCACCCACTGCGTTGCCAAGCCCAGACCCAACAGCTGTGTCCAGAGGCAGGCATACTGCTGGAGGACCTGCCAGTCCTTCCAGGAGAATGGGGGACCAGCCCTGCTCCCAGCAGAGGGGACACGATGCTACAGTCCATAGCTGCTCGTGGGGTTTCTGAAGGGCAACGGAAGATTTAGCACGCTCCACTGAATTCAGGGGAACAGGCAGCTGTTTTCTTCTCCCCATTTGGCACCACTAAGTGTAATGCAAGAACACACTGTCTATTCCTTTTTACACATGCAAGCACATCCGTCCCTGGGAGACAGAACGGCCATGGAGCCCGTGCCCAGCACGAGCGGGCGCAGGTACGAACAAGGGGCGCACGAATTCTGGCTGAAAAGCAGTGGGGCAAAAAAAGCGAGCTTATTATCTTTGGCATTGCATGCATCTCCTTCTCTCTGGTGCCAAAGGAGCACAGAAGACTGGCCTACGGTTCAAGGAAATTAGTAATACTTGGCAAAGCTCACTACAAGAATTGCTTTTTCTTTAAATCTGCATCACCACACTCTTCTACTGCTAGAGCTGCTGTGTTCTCCTGCACAGCCTCCAGAAGAATGACAGTAGTGCTTGTAAAATAGGCAGAAACAGCACATACCTTCCAGTGTCATTTTTTATGAATCTGATCACATTTGCAGAGTCACCTTATTTTGAACCTCTTCAGCCTTGGGGTTAAATGTGTGTTTCAGATTCATGTTCCTCAGCTCACATTCACTCACCAGAAGGAAGCTAAACGAAGACTAAGAAGAGTGACACATCCAATAGTGATTTCTGACAAAAGGCGGGGAAATGGGGAAATGGAAAAAAACACCACCTACACAGCCATTTGTGTATACGTTACAGCCATCTATACGTTACAGCTAGAGCTCTCCAGTTAACGGCAGTGTCTAAGTGACTTACTAAGCCGGCTTAGTTTTCCAGGTGTTCCTTTATCATAAACACATGAAACAGGCAAGGAAAAGAAAACCCCGAACGCAAACATTTGTATAAACTCCTTTAGGAAAAATCTCTGGGTTTAATTTGTTGGATCAATCACTTGTATTCTACCTAGTTCTCAGCATAAGGAGTGGCCCCAGAAATCACCTCCACTTTGGGCAGGGCTCCTAAAAAGCAGAAATAAATCCTGTGAGTGATACCTCCCTTCCTCTGTCTTCCCACTATGTAGAATTTTACCTGTTTGAAAATCTGTTCTCAAAGCTGACGTCCACTGAAGCCCACACTGGGATGCTGCCTCAAACCCCCAACAGGTTCCTTCAGTCAGTCCCTGTCTGCTGGAGATCTGCGACTGGAATACTAGTGCAATACAGCTGTCAAAAATAAATCCAAGAACACTACACTAGGATTCTGCTTTCTGCCAGCTAGGCCTTAAAATGAACCAAAGGTCAGTCTGAAAATGGCACAATTTATACTATCCAGGCTTTGGGAGGTGCAATGTAACAATAACTTGCTGTCACAAAACCCATGTACTATTCCAGGGACCTGATGCTATACATTCCAAGATGTTGTCTGCCCTGTTGCCTGATGAAGAGCCTGACGCCTTCATCTGCTGAATGGTCATCCTCCAATGTAAATAATTACTATTTTGGCCACTGTTTGTGTTCCCGTATTGAAGCTCTAGTAAAATTCGCACGGAGTTCAAAGCACTGTCACTTTGTGCAGCACAGGTGGGTAAGACCTTCTGCTGTTTTGAATGGGGCTTTTGAAAAGACCTGCCAGCTGTCTGGAGGCTGAGGAGCGGAGGGCTCACCGGTACCTTGCAGTGACTGACGTGGCTGGATTCGTGCATCAAGAGCCTTCTCACGCCCCTTCAGCAGGGT